>NW_027115007.1:684353-750955 GCF_000696795.3 Halyomorpha halys
CCTTCATTTATTGAATAACCAAACCTCCACATCTTTGTAATCAAATAAATAGGCAGTTATTGATTAACATTATAAACAATAGTAAAGTCAATATACCAATGTAATTTCATTCTACTATCTGAAAATTTGTAAACGCTCGCCAGATAAAAATCTCACTGTATGAACCTTGTAATTATTCTTAGGGGACATATGTCCCAGAATAAAGTTATTTTTTTCATTTCATTTCATTCATTTCATTTCATTTCAGATTCAAGTTTCTGGTTGGGCGTTTCACTGTCTGTTGGACCATTCTTAACTTGTTGTCTCTCATGATGAACCATTCATCTTCCAACTCTTACCATCCAATTTCTTTTAACCAAGAAATAACATCTTGATGATGGATGTTATGACTTGACCCGTCTTTATAGCTTGTCTGGCCTGCAAGTCTGCCTTTGATCCCACAATGACCTGGTAGCCATAAAAATAAGACGTTACAACCCATATTGTTCAAAACTTTCAAATGCTGCTTCAACTCTATTATTAATGGGTGTGTTGAAAATGGATCTAGTAAAGATTTGAGGGCAGATTCCGAGTCAGAACAGATGACCGAGCAGGGGAAGTTTAGAGGGATATTGCAAACCGATTGATTCCGAAGAGTTCTTATTTCATTTTTTTAAATTTAATTAATAACGACGTTAATAATTAAATAAGGAATAGGACTTTTCATTCACTAAATCTAATTTGTTAGAATCATTGATTTTCAGAAAACCTTTGTTTTATTATCCTGTTAACTTCCTCAACCAACTCCACGCAGATGAGGAAGTAAAAGGTACAAAAGAAAAAAAAAAACCTCCAACTGATATTTATTTTTTCCTGGAAAGCAAGGTCCATGGTCAAGGAAAATCGTCGAATTGCCACAATATCAAAAGCAGGTTTGTTTTCATTACCTGTAAGGATAATAATTGTGAGTTTTGGTTTACTGGGACTGTTTCCTGCAAATATCTATACACATGGAAATGGACAGGGTTGAGGCCAAGAAGAAAGAAAAAACTTGTAATTAACTATTTATCGTATTTATTATCTAAAAATAAATTATAGTTGATTTCGATTTTTTCTACCTTCTAGACCGCAGTCCTTCCAATGAACTTGCATTCAATCACCGCTATATATATGTAAATTATAATTGTCTAAAAAAGCCACTTTTATCAATTTATTTTTTTTTATGTACATTTCACCAAGTTGAAACGATCACTAAGCACAATTTAGACTTGCTTGTCACACCGCTAATACAATATATTACCTCCTTTGAGGTGTATTACTTAATAACTTAGTTCTTAATAACCTAATTTGAACTTAGTAAATCAGATTTTAATCTTATGAGTGAGTATTGGTGTAGTTTGGTGACGAGCCAGCGCACAACTTACCGCATGATAACTTTCACACGCACTAACTTTAACACTTCCCCTTACTGCCTAACTTTAAATTTAACCCTCACTCATGGGAATTAACACAAGCTAACTCAAAACAGGCTGGTTCTAAACAACTCCCTCAATACTGAAATTGTATAGGAGCTGCGGCGTTCTGATCCTTGATTAAACGAACATGTACAATTATTAATTTGTCACACACTACATTGTTATTTATGGTGAAAAAATGTATGAGAGTTTTATAGTAGATCAATTTTACAGAAAAATATAGTTAAAAAAATCGAAGGATACTAATAATATTTAATCAACATATATAAAGTAATAATGTGGCGTCAATGAAATACATAACACCGAATTTTTAATTATGTGATTAACATACCACTAGATATATCTACATCATAAAAAATAAATAGCTAGAAAATAATAAAATCGTAAAGATTAACAAAATATATATATATTTTAATTTGCTTTTCTACAACGTTGTTTCGACTGCGAGGGCTGTTCTTTTCTAATTTATTTCTTTACGACTTGTTATTCTTTTTTAAATTAGTCGAAGTAATTTAGTTCTCTTAATACGTATATCGCCTTAACATTGGATTATTTCGTAATAGGTTCGGAAATTCTTATGCCATGTATAATGTTTTCTTAACAGAGCTTGTACATTCTTACAAAAAAAGTGTTATAGACGGACAAAATTAAATAAACTTAAAATTCAAATGATCAATGTAAATAAAGTGGTAATAAGATGGAATCAGAAATAAAATCATAAAAGTGAATTTTTAATTATATAATTGACGGTTAACTACATATATCTCTATTATAATAAATAACTATATGTATGAAATACTAATTTTATTTTTTCTTTACGAAATGGCCTTAAAGACCACGCGAATATCATTATTTTCACTTCTCTTCATACCCCTTCTCTCCTTCTTTCTTTCTTCCCACCTCTTCCTCATTATTTCCGATAGTTCCCTCCTTAATTCTTCGGTCCACGAGACACACTTTCTCGCACCTCTCTCCCCCACAAGGACTTTAATTTCTTTTAGTTTTCTCCCATAGTCATCCCTATCAAAGTAGTCTTGGTCTGTTATTTTTAGTCTCTCACTTTCAGTTTCTCAGTGTCTGATGTATTCCCCAGCACTGTATCCTCTCATTTTATATAAGATTTCTCTATTTAAACTCTTTGGGTCCAACCTAAACATATGTCCGTATAACCTTAATATTCTTATTCGTATGTTCGTTTCCAACTCATTTATCTCTTTTATACTTCCCTATTAGGTCTCAACCTATAGCCATTCCATGACTTCTTTGGGCCATAAATTCTTCTTTCTATTCTTCCATCTCTTCTAGCTGTTTTTTAAAATTTATTTTATTATAATGAGCCATAGGCTATAGATAGACTATACCTCCCTAACTGGACTTATATTAACACGTTATAATACTATAAGGCAATCAAAGGGAGAAGACACTGTAAAGTATATATTATACATTTCATTTATTTTCATGTATTATATGAAGTACTAATCATATTATTTTTTATTGAAGGGTACAAAAAAAACTACTCATTAATATCTATTCAGCGTTTAATTTTCTATACACTTTGGATTATATTGTATTTTATTTTTATATAGTCGATGATTCGGAATCTCCTAAACCATTCATACCTTACTTCTCATTCAAGTTTATACTTTTAAATCAGTCCATTTACCTGATTTTAATAAATAGACAATAAGCACTTTACTGGAATAATACTTTAAGCAAAATACAAAATACAAAATGCCAAATACCGATTCATTATCTGAACACTAAATTGCTAAAACAAATTCTGTTCATAGCACAAGCAGATTAGTTTATAGGCCGAGGCTATTAAAACTCTGAAAGGAAGACTTTTTGAACTGAGGGTCAATATTTGCTCAAAGTCAACTGTAAACTTCATTATGCGATTCAACAAAGAAAAAGGGCTTATCAGTAATTAGTGAGTGATCGATCGGTGTAGGTTGCGTGACTAACATCGATCCAAATAACGAGTTCAACTCGATTAGTAGGCAAACTCATTATAAGACGAGTTACTGGAATGTTCCCTTAATCCCGCCTAACGATGTTAAAGAATATCCAAGGCGCCCCCTTTTCCAGCGAGCCTACACCCTCCAGCCAAACCTCGTTAACGCGACAATACAACCCCTCCCAAACTGGATTTCAATTAGACACAATTTGATATGACAGTTGAAAGATTACGGAATTATCCTTTACAACCTTTTCCTTAGTGATGCTTATAGATGGACCCCTCTGCCTCGTCCTATCACTAGCACTTTAAGCATATCTGAAGGAAACTCAGCAACATCAGTCTTACCGACTGATTGAAGCGTCAGAGGATATTATTCGTTTGGGGAAGCGATTGATGTAATTAACGACCTTCACTCCAATAGAGGGTGTTTGTGATTGCCGTATGATCCCTTATCATCAACTAATTCGATAACAAGATGATATTTAGCACTACATCACTCAACGCAAGTTCAGGATGATAATTTTAATAAATAATTCACGAATAAAAAAAAATGGAGTAAAGTAAATTAAAAATACAATAAAGAAAATTCATACATCAAATCGTGAACTAAAAGCGGGCTTTGTAATTTTTATGTATAAGAATTGAGTGAAATATGCCCATGACTCTTCTCCCGGATTTACAGTGAGCATTTTTCAGGTCATATTCCAATCTTTAACAAAGTATACATCTAAAAAAAAATAAATGTTTTGAGATTAAAATTTTACCTAAAGCCACCATCAAGCTTTTTTCATCAGTAGTCCAACGTTTCGGCCATTTCGGCCATCCTCAAGGACAATCTAAATATTTAACAGCTTATATTGTTTATTCATTTGTAACATTTATAACAAACAACATTATCACTAATAATACAACATAACTTCAATATAAATTCTCACCTCACATCAAAGGATAAAAAAATTGTTTTGCGGGCTATTCTGCTCAGGTCATTAATTATAAGTTAAACACACCCTATGAAAAAGTCAATTATTAGAGAGTCATATTTATTATTAATAAGCTTACCTAAGCTTATGTTTAGTTACCTATTTTTTTTTAATTCATAAATATTTATTCAATATTTAATAAAATAATATTTATTAAAATTCATAAGATTTTAAGCAAAATAAATTTATGAAAAATATTGGAGAAATTTTTGTTACTAATTACAATTAATTTTAATATGAAATTTGATAATTGAAATAAATACCAATTTGAGACCAAAATGAAATTTAAATTAAATTAAAAACAGGCTGACCTGAGTGAGGTAATAAGTAGTTTGTTTATATGGTAGTGATAGTGTGGATAAATTGAAAATTAAAAGTTTTAAATTTAAACATAAACTTATTAATAATACACATGACTCTCTAATAATTGACTTTTTCATATGGTGTGTTTGACTTATAATTAATGACCTGGGCAGAATAGCCTACAAAACAATTTTTAAATTTTGATGTGAGGTGAGAATTTATATTGAAGGTATGTTATATTATTAGTGATAATGTTGTTTGTTATAAATGTTACAAACGAATATATAATATAAGCTGTTAAATATTTAGATTGACCTTGAAGATGGCCGGAATGTACAAAACTTTGGAATATTCATGAAATCAAAGTGTTGAGACTATACAAGGATACAATTTTGATTTATTTAATAAATAATTACCAGTCTCAAGTAATTGAAAAAATATATTAAATAGATAATAATTTAATTGGTCTGTTTACTTATGTAATGAAGCCACAGATTAATTTTCGAACATCCTCATTCTTATGTTGGTGATCGTTACACGTCTTTCCTGCCACAGTCGAACTATATAAGGACTTAAAAAAAAACACAGATCAGATATCTGTGTTAGATCAACACACAGATCAAGTGACTTTCATAAGGCGAGCATAAATTTAATTTTAATTTTGATTAAGGAGAAAAATATTTTAACTATTTATTCACATAAGGGTAAGCCACGAAAACCGTTCGAACTCGTTTTACCCTTAATCCACTCCTGAAGCAATAGTGATTTCCTTAGCCATTGAGCTTACGACCCCTTTTGTAGGAAATGGCCCAATGAGCATCCCTTCCAAACAGCCTGGAATATATTTACAACACCTCACAAGTTTTATCCCCGCTTTCAACAAGCCCCCTGGGCCTTCGGACTGATAGGGGGACCCCCCTTTAATTACCGCCAAGCCGATAAGGGAATAATTGGGAGGTACAGCTGCTGCACTAACTGGTCACTGGGGAGTCTGCCCTCCGGTTTGAGGAAAAACTGATAACTGCCCTTCTCTCCTCCCCTTTTGGCCCTTCCTCTCGATGGCCCTTTATCACTCTCGAAGGGATTTTCACTGGCCCTTCAGTCGATATGATTAGCTCTAGACACAGAAAACGAGCCCTCATCGATACTCCTTCAAGGGTGGATCAATTACTGCTGAAACAAACCTCATTTACACAACTGGAAACAAAAGTAGCCATGGTATTCATATAGGGGAAAAAACAACTGCTAACCTTTTTTAAATATACATGTGTATATAACTTATGAGTATTTGGATCGAAAAACTAAAAAAAAAAAAGAACAAAAGTGGATAGAACATAAACGCATACTTTCTGAAAAATACTAACCCTATTTTCTCCGTAATTCCACTTATATACATTATCTCTGTTTATTTATATGGCGAGTTAGGATTAAGGCTAAATACAGACATTATCTTGCCATAATTTATATTAAATATTAATACCAAACTTTTAAAATAGCATATAACGTAAAATATAATTGAATTTATATCTTCGTAAAAACAATGTATTCATGTTTATAAAAATTATTAATATCCTTTAATTGGATGAATTTAATAAGCAGACATTCAATTAATTTCATGAATAGTTATCTTTCTTAACAAACCAAAATTTTTAGAACTTCAATGGCCTTTTCATTTACCGTCTCAAGAGGTGGTATGAACGGTATGTATGAGAATTAGCAAATGAAATATGCAATAGATAGTGTGTCTCTACACCACGGTAATTATAAGTTAAGTATATCGAGATTATACTATTAAAGAATATGATAATTCTAATCATCATCATAATCATGATGATAAGTCTAATCATCACTTAGGAACGCATCAAAGTTGATGAAGTTTCTAAAAAAAAGGACATCATTATTTTTAGAAAAATCAAGATCAAATGCTTTGACATTATAGAAATCTATATTAAAATGTATGATAAAAACAGATTTAAACAATCTTTGCACAACATGAGAATGAAAATCTGTATCTTGAAGAAAATGAAAATCTGTCAACATGAGAATGAAAATCTGTATCTTGAAGAAAATGAAAATCTGTCAACTTGAGAATGAAAATCTGTACGAACTCCAGGTTCGTAGGCTTAGTACTTTGTGAGGAAGTACTTTTTTTTTTCAATCACAGGTCAATGGCCCTTGTAATGAAGTCTAGTGCAGTCAATGTATCAATGAGGCTGCCCTATGAGCAGATGAATGGTTAACCCATACGAAATAACGTTTCCAGCTTCTGTGGTAATATTATTGTTTAAATGGTGTGCCGCGCGTTTAGATTACCCAAGACCCATTGGTTATTACTTTTGGCACACTCATTTATAAGCTGAAAAATTTCCTCAAGAGTGGACGTGGGACTGCCGGAACAACCCTGAAATAGTCCTTACACAGGAGCATTTTTATTATAGTGTGATGGATAATGTTGTTCTGTTTGACGATTCCCTTCCAGATCGTAGCCTGGGAGTTGTAAGCGTTGGAACTGGCTCTGGTGTTGGTGGGGATCACAATGGTGGGTTGAAAATACATTTTATAAGTCATAATATGGCAAATATCGAAATTTAATATAAATGAAATATTAAGATATTATATTTCTAATTGCGAGTAACACTTCTTAAAGAGAATTTAATTGAAACTGTAAATAATTATAAATTACAAGGATGAAACGAAATGAAAATTTGTTTAAAAGTATGAAGTATACCTTCAACTTAATTGCCAGACATACTTCACTTTTGGTTGGCTGGTTGGGTTTGAAAGGACTGTATAATTGAAAAATGAAACATGATTGAATGAAAAATAAAATTCTATTGTTTAAGTTACAAGTGGTGTAGGGAGTGACCGAAAGAAAACATTTATGATTAGATGGTTAGTAAATTTTGAATGACTGGGCTATGGAATTGTAGATTATGATTATTATGTGGTGGTGGATGTTAATTATTGCCAGGTAGACTTACTTCATGTTTCCTTCCTCCCTCCGCATTTCTATACCTCTCTCCCCTCTGCTGCTGGGATCTACTCCAGTAAATCTACTCACTCATGGTAGATATTACTGATGAGTGAACAAAAAGAAAAGATGGACCGCTTCTGCCAAAAGACACGATGGCTATCTCTCATTAGTCTGGGTTGCTTCTCTTGCCACCGAGAGCGGTGGAGGAGGTGAGATTTGGCTGTTGGCCACGTGGGGCGCTACTAATCCTATATATGGCAGCCTTTTCGATTCAACATTTCGGTTGCCGTAGGTTACCCAGAATACATAGATAGAATATTGTTTAAAAATATATTTACTACAAAATATTCCAAGCAATTTCATACAATTTTCACAACTATTTTGAGTATTTTCATAAATCATTAGTTAATGGATGAAAATAAAACATTTCTCTTTTTGTTATCCATCCCAATGTACGTACATTTCCTTTGGAAAATAATTTGTGATTATAAATTAGTTTTAAATTACAGAAGAGATTAATGGTGTCCTTTGTTACATTAATATTTTTAAAACATCTATTAAGTGTTCATGAGATCTGGACCCTGTTTCATTATGAAAGCTAATAGTATTACTTCATAGTACAATAGAAACAACGTAGTAATTGCACAAATACTTATTTTTTTCATTATATGGAGGACTATTAGTAGTGATATTACAACAGTTTAAAAGTACTAAATTAAAGTTACTATTGTACAAGTCAGTGTAATTGTATTAAGTTAAATCGACAAGACTAATAGTATTAGTTTGTACATTATTATGAAACAGGGCCCAGATGGAATAAATGATTACTAGGCCGCATAAAAAACTTCGAAAACAAGTTTAGATGTATTTACTAGTCTCATTCATTCGATAGGTCATTCATTGTTCTGATTTAGCTTTTTCAATTCCTTGTTTTACACTATTCCAAAAAAGTCATGTTCATTTTTTTTTTGTCTTATTCGTTATTTAAGAAGGCCAATGCAATGTTTCAAAAAAAAGGATAATACTGTTCGCATGTAAAATATTGAAAAAAATATTCCAAAGCTATCTGCACTCACGTGACAAAAATGAGATATTCTCTCACATTCTTAAAATCGAGTCTAATTATGAAATATTTAAATATATTCTATACTATAATTTAAAAATTTTAAAAATCTCTAATTCGCTACATTTTGTGGGTCAATTAATATCAGATTTTAAGATGGTAGTTATTTATTGGTGTAATAGAATATGCTTAGGGAATTGCAATTACATTGTTCAAGGTGCATTGCACAGACCACAAAACAAATATGTACGTAAACTATTCCTCAGTTGCATACGTACGTGATTCCACCATGTATTGAATCGAGGATCAATGTGTGATTACCTTCTTGTATATTATTAGAGTTAATATAACATAACACGTATAGTAGCTTCAATACAGCACCATACATTTCCAGACATTGTTTACCGTGTAACGTTGTAATAGTGGATGTTCAATATGTACGATTCAACAGCATGTAATTCTATATTTTTTTAATATTAATTATGATTAAATAAACTAAATCAATTTTCTATTAAGAGCTGTAGATAATAAAACAAAACAAAAAAGCTAAATTTTTATTTATTATTATATTTTTAAAAAAAACTGTTTTACAGGATTTAAATTAATAATTTTTCGCTACTATATGTATTCACCAATAGATTTGATATCCAAATTAATAATGAAGGAAATATATACTTAACCAATAAATAATTATCCAATGCAGACATAGTGTTTATTAAATATATGAATAGCAAGAAAAACAACGGGCAGCTAAAATTAGTAACTAAAATTATAGTTTTACAACTGTTTGTTTGTTCGTTTTGAAAGGGCGTTTAACAGTCTGGGCCCTGTTTCATAATAAGTACAAACTAATACTATTAGTATAGTCGATTTAATTCTCTATGGTAAGAGCTATTTCTTCCCTAAGCCCTGTTATGTATTTCAATAATGCTTTTATCCTTTCTAGCTGAAACAGCTCTCTTGGTCACTTCTTATAATTGTAATTCCTCTTCGGTATATAGGTACTTAAGTAGTACATGTTGAGGATACTGATCATATATATTTATATAAATAGAGGATATTTATGTGAAGTCTTCAATTCATCGCTTTTATTGGCCTATATTAAAAGGAGAAAAATTGAATTAGAAGTTGTATAACCTCGTTATAACAATGTCCCTTCGTTATAACCGGGAAAACACTATAACGGAGAAATCATAAAAAAAAATTTTAAATTGAATTTTAAAATTATTTAATTCGCAAATATAAAAACCTCTTCAATTGTTGTGATCCTAGCTTAAACTAATATTTTTTCGGTTATGGGAATTATTTGTGTTTCGTCTGACTGCATTAAATGTTCAATCATGATTCAAAACATTTTTTTTTCCCATTTTTTATTTTACGCTATAATAAAGCACTGTTGTTTGGTTTATAAATACTATTTCCTGAATTCATTAACTAAATTACTAGTTTCATAGAAAAGTAATATTCGCGAAATATAGTATTGAACTTAAAAGCAAAATTTTTATGATTTCTCAGTTATAGTGTTTTCCCGGTTATAACGAGGTTATACAACTTCTAATTCAATTTTTCTCCTTTTAATATAGGCCAATAAAAGCGATGAATTGAAGACTTCACATAAATATCCTCTATTTATATTAATATATATGATGAATATCCTCAACATGTACTACATAAGTACCTATATACCGAAGAGGAATTACAATCATAAGAAGTAACCAAGAGAGCTGTTTCTGCTAGAAAGGATAAAAGCATTATTGAAGTACATAACAGGGCTTAGGGAAGAAATAGCTCTTACCATAAGAGCCTCGTTGAGAGCAAAATGAGGCCGTTACTAGTTTTTCGTCAAGCGCCAATCCACCCTCGAGGGCTCTTTCTTCTACAACTCACGCCCACTTTCGCATAGCCATTCCGAAACCAAGTCTTTTAATTCATTCTCTATTTAATTTGATTTTGCGCAAGCGATTTAGAAAAAAAATAGTCACTGCAATTCATCAACATAAGGTTAAATAAAGCATCAGAGTAGGTCATCCATATGGGTTCAGTGATTATTGTATTGAATTGTAAATTCATTTTTCATTATGTGCATAATGATTAATTACATATGATTATAATTTTTTTTTTTAAACGTGCTGTGAATTAGTTGTTTGCTAACCGTTGTTACCCCTCTTAACACTTTAATAGTTCTCTCATATTCAACTTTTACTATTACTATTTAAATTTATTACGTACTAAAATAGAGATTATCTGTAAAGAAATCAATTACTTAAATTTTTATTTCATTTTATTTGAACCAGTTTAGACAAGTTTAAGAACACTTCATATTTATTAAATCTTCCATTTTACTTTTCTTTATGTATTTATACTATCACTTCAGGTTAAGAAATTATATTTAGTTTTGCTTTTCTTCTTCATTTATTTTTCTACTCTTTATTCCTTATGTATTAAAATTACTTGTTTTCTTTGTTGTTTAGATTCTTTAATACACAAACATTAGTTCCTAAAGAAGTTGAGAATGCAACCATTCGGTAGCTCAATGAAATTTTCATATAGAGATAACTCTACCTCTGAAAGTATAACTGGTTAAATTACATACTGGCCCAAATTCCTTATATTGTTTCATGTCCTAGTGGTTGGAAAACTGATTTTAATGAATAAATACCGGAAAGAGGTTTCACCGATGCTAAGATGAAAAAGGAATATTGACAGATTAAAAACAATTAATAAAAAATTATGATTACTTTTATTTTTTGCTAAATGAATAATTTAATCTTTTTTATAAAATAAAAAAGCTCTATTCATATTCTTTTCCAGGCTTGAAACTAAACACTCCTTTAAATCTATTGACTATTTTCACTGTCGCTATTTAAACAAAAAAAAGATATATATCTGTAACATGCCTTGTTTTTATTTTTAAAACCTGAAACGCTTAATCGAACCTGCATAAATACCGGCTGGATTAGAGGTGAGCCTGTGAAAATGGAATGCAGGGCTTAGACCGCCCATTCTTCACAGGAAATCCTCTATAACCGGAATTTTTTTTTGGCCTATTTATAGGGTACTTTTTAAAAATTATTTTCCTCTCTAAAAGAGGGAAAAATCGTTCCGTTTCAGCTCCCCTACGAATAAACATTTTTTTTTTTTTAATTTTTAGTTTAACTATTACTAATAAAAAATGTTTGAATTGAAAATATGGATGGATTTCGAAAATATTATTTCAATTCTAAAATGGTTATAATCTCAAGTTTTTTATATAATTTAATATAGTTATTATTTAAATTATGCTATTTATTTAAAGATGCTAAACAACATCATTTACATATATTAATTCAAATTTTGCATGCTTCATTTAAACGGAAAGTAAACATAATAGGAGAGAATTAAAGATTTTGTTCAAGATTTTTAATTATTGCAATGTGGGGTATGTACTCTCTAGATTTGACCAGTATCACTTTAAATAATTGCCTTTATATTTTAAGTTTGATCTATCACTTTTTATTTTAAAATAAAACGATGATGAAACTAAGATGAAGATGTTTTAAAATATTACATTCAAGGTCTCGTTTCAGAACTATAAGTTTGATAAGTTTTATAGTTCATTTTAAAAGAGCCTAGTGCACATTTGCCCTCCCTTAAGTTGGGTGTGACAGACTAGCTATATAGACGGATCAAGTTGTAACATCATCAACATGGAAAGATGTTACCTCTTGGATCGAAGATATTGGATGACCAGAATTGCAAGACGAATGATTCATCAAGAGAGTTAAGAATGGTCCAACAGACAGTGAAACCTCCAACCAGAAACGTCAATCTGCCACGAAGAGAAGACGTCGTATTAACCTGTCTTCGGATAGGCCATACTCGACTTACCCACGGTCATCTCATGAAAAAAGAAAATGCTCTGATGTGTCGCTACTGCGGAAACGATCTCACCTTTAGGCACATTCTCACTGAATGTATTGCACACGAATCACACCGATTCTCTTCAGAGTTACAAGATATGTTGAGAGAAGGTCCCACAACAATAACAAAACTTTTCACTCTTTAAAAATCATTAATATCACATGTAGTGTTACTCTAATTTCAGCTTGTACAATTGGATGCATAATTTAATATAGCAATTTACTAACTACGTCAATTCTAATTGTAACTTTTTAAAATGTAAATTGTAATTGTAAATATGTAATTGTAATTGTAAATTTGCAACTTTTTCACTTTGTAATTGTTACTTTCTAAACATGTCAATTGTAATCTACTAACTTTATGAATCCAGTATAAATGGTTGAAACACTTAAATAATTAAATAAATAAGGTAGGTGTGCGTACGAGGTTATATTCTGGAAGACTCATCATTCAAGGAGTCATCATTATATGGTAGAAAAATGCAAAATAATTCCAACGACTAATTTGACTGATATGATCTTCAAGATGCTTTCAAAATATACAATCTCTACATTAAGTTTATAAGTAAATATAAATAAATCTTTTTTAAGTATATCATCTTACAAATATTCATTTTTAATTATAATTAACCTTATCTATTGAATTATTGCCACCAATTAACTATACGATTTACATGAAATAATGTGATTTAACTTTTAGTATAAACTGTGAGCACAGCTGGTGACCGCCATTATAGAGGGAAACACGGTCGTCGTTGTATGTACTTACAAATGGCCACAGGGTGCAGCTGTTCGCATATATTCGAAAACATGTTTATCACAGTATTTAATAATCATTTTCTGTGTTATTATCTTTTAAAGAAATGGAATACGTACAAGGAACAAAAATATTTGGATATCATTATTTTCTTGGCAAAATATACGAATAATTTAGAAAATAGGCTCACATTTAGTAACAGCCGTTTAGAAAAGGTTTAAAATGCAATGGATGAATTAAAATCAAAATCAGTTCCGTTATAATCCATGAAGGTTCAGGAGTTTGCTTGTTCGTTTGTTTTTGTTTAGTGGCGGAAAACATCATTGGTCACTAACAAAATTTATACCTTATTTAATTTTGCTTACATTTGTTTAATTTAATTTTTTTTTTGTCTGTTTGATGTTATATTTGTGTCAGTAAACCTTTTGATTTTAAAACTGAAATACTAATTTTATATATATGTATATATAGTTGACCGTAAAAATTGATATATAAGAAGATGGTCAGGGTTGCGGTCAAAAGTGAAACAAAAACGAAATATCCTCGCTTATTTCTAAGATATTGAGGTGTGATATGAAATATGGGCGTTCATGAAAATATGGCTAATAGTTAAATTGTTATTGCAATACTAGCAGTTCGGAGGCATTTGTTTTGAAATAAGGTAGGAGTGGATGAGCCTCGTGTGACCTATTCTTAGCCTGGTCAGTACGACCTCCTCTCAACGGCATTTGCGGCTCGAGGGAACCCTGGGTTTGACATCCTTTTTAATTTTTGGTTTACTTACTCTTCGGACTTTCACTTCAAAAAGACTGCAATTTATCTTTGATTTCCTTTTTAAGAGGTTTGATCATCTTTGGTGGAATTAAAATAGCTTTACCCAGTCCCGAAAGCGCGGGTGCTTCTTTAGCAATGTGATCGGCCAGTTAATTTCCTGCGATTCCTACATGACTTGGAACCCATATAAACGTAACTGACAAACCCAGATTGTCTAGGGTGTTTAAGTAAAAATAGATGCAGCAAACTTTCTGATACTCTAGATATATACAATCTAAACCTTTTAACTAACCGAGCTAAGCGAGTTTCTAATTATTGTTATATTGTTGTGGTTCAAAGACAAACAGAAGTGAAGTGCTGCTGCTATTGCATTGAGTTCAGCAATAAATATGTTGCATAGTTTGTGGAGGTTCAGGGCTATTGCTGTATATCCCATTTAAAATTCTGAATTAGTAGTCCTCCATTTTTATTTCTGTCACAATAACAATGGTAGTCACTGTGCTTACTGCATTGTACTCCTTCCAACACAACACTTACTGAACTGAGCAAATATCCGAGCTCTGACGAATAATAAAAATCAGATGGGCTTTTCAGCTTTTACTTCACACTTTACTTTAAATGAAAGTAAAATTTATCGTATGATATTTTTGGGATGGAAACCAAAATTTGTTGTATATAAAAGGAAATCTGACCTGAGGGAAGTAAGGGAGGCTTCAAAGAGATGGAATTCAGTTGAATAACAAAAAGGTTCGGTATCTCAGGTCCTCTGTAAATATGAAACTGATACCTGCAGTTGGCATACGTTTCTGTTTCCTTATCTTCAGAAACATAAGATTTTCTTTTAGAAATACTGTTTGCTTTTATGCTTTTCTTAGAATTCCTTAAAGAAATATACAAATCCTAATAAAATATGTCATTAGTGATTAGAATTAATTACATATGGACATAAAAATACTTAATAGGAAAATAATTTTATTTAATTAGCTTTCGGGGTTAATTAATCAACGTAAGTAAATAAAGTCGTACAGTACTTCAAAAATAATTTTACTACTTTATTTAACAATCTAAAATATCAATACAATAAAGATATAAAACTATATTATGATTATTAATAACGCATCACTCATTTTTATGAATATAAATTATTTTTCAAAATAAAAGTGCGCAGCTATTTTGGAATCCCAAATCATGTTCATATTTTAGTAAAAATGTAAGGATCATAAAATGGCAAATCGTTAAAATATATATAAATATTCCCAATATTAGAGAATAGGATAATGTGAATAAAATTCAGATTATTATTATGGTAGTTTGCTTTACTTCAAGTTGTTAGTGAAAATCACAAGACCTTTAACTATGTTTGATTTCAAAGCTAAGGAAATACGGAGTTACAAAAAATAATTTTACAGAAACTCATTATGAAAAAATAAGTAAATTTAATTAATTAATAAAAAAAAATTAAATAAACAAACAAATTCTAAAAAATCTTCTTTAATTGTCCTATGTGTAAGGATTCAATTTTTTATTTTTCAAGGAAAATTTTTTTTAATAAATAATATTTCAATGGTCAAATTATAGAGATTTGCAAGTAGATGTGCATCTACATAAAGGTAGAGTGGATGTCAATTTTTTTATTGAATTCAAGGAGTATTTCCTAAAGGGATAATAATAAATATAGGATGATTTAAGATTAGACCTGATGATGGACAAATGGTTTCGGACTTTCGAAACGTCGACAATGATTAAATAAAGAAATAAATTTAGTACTGGATCTTCCTGGAAAAAATAAAAACAATATAACGAAAATTAAATTAAAGTGTAAGAAAAATAAATAGTTTTGAACAGTTGAATAAATAAATAGTTGAACCATAGTTACATAAATTAAAAGTTTTCAGTCCGCAGATACAAACATCAAGCAGCCACTGTGCTTTAAAAATTTCATACATTATTCTCGACAAACAAAATTGATTCTTCATAGAACGTTTTGCACCAACAGTCCTTTTAAGAACGTAAAAATTTTATTTCTCCCTTAGGGAAGTAAGAAAAAAGCACTCAAGATGGACTTATTTGCGAGAGCTAACTGACACTAAAGGGAAGCGAGCTGCCACAATACCTACTCAAGCATCAGTTAAGTCGAGACTTATGTTCTCTTAAGTTGTACTCCGTTCCAGCCCCTACAACTATTTTGAAGATTAACGGCTCCCATCCTATTTCTGAGGGCGCACAAATCGCTTTATAGCGAGCCATTCCTTAAATCTTTTACTATTAATAGTTCTTTTCGTTATAAGGAAAATATGGAGATAGTTAATATAAGGAATTTAGGTTTAAATATAATATAAGACAGTTGTCTTACCTAACCTGAGAACTAGGTGATCAAACTACCATAAAAAATTGTCTCTCTAAGCCGCTAATATTGTTTAAAGTGATCATGTGTTGATGTACCAATATTGCTTTAACATGTAAAATTTTGACTAGGTTATTTTAAATACGTCCGTATTTCCCTATGTCATATATAATTGATATTTCAGAATTATATTTTATCATAAATTATTTTTGTAATATTTTCATGTATAAAAATATCAATTAATATAAAGGATGAAGTGTAGAATTTTTTTTTAAGTTGGAGCATACCTCGAAATGTTGAATCTGTGAAAATAAAATATAAATTAAGCGTCAAGATTTATTACTAAAACAATATTTATAGTTTTTAAATAACAGGAAGTACTGTGTTCGTGAAAAATTTCGAATCCTAGTTTTCGATGGAAATAAACGTTTTACAAGGTCAATATAAACCCCACCCAGTTTTGTGTGTGTTTGTGCGCGTGTGCGTGCGTGTGTATGCCTTGGATGTTACAGCAACATTTCTACTTGAATGGACTTTAACTGAAGTGTCACTCAATATTATCGAATTCACACTCTTATATAATTTTCTGGAATAATAAATTTTTATCTGGATATGATAAATAAACTTGTTATTACAATATACAGTCATGTGGACATTAATAACAACTATGTCTTATTATCATACAATTCAGTCTGAGATAATAAGGCATAGCTGGGAATGTGTTGTCATCCTGATTAAAAATGAAATAGATCTTTTGAAACGTTCAAGAATTAACATACGAGTGTATATACGAATAGATATAAGTGAAAATTGTTCGATGGGCTTACCGCATCAGACTTGTTTTTCTAAGCTATTGAAAATGTTTTTTTTTTCTACTTTCACTTTTTCTCTAAGTATCCAATTATTGAATTCCCTATTTTTGATATTCATGGCGTTCTTTGTCAGAATTCCATTAACGTGGCCAAAAGTTTTTACCTAGGAATGTACTTTTAAAAAAAATTCTGTTGATCAGAGCTATTTATGTATTTAAATATATTTCTATTGGCTTTAGAAATAATTGTACTACTGCTATTGATAATACCGAGTTGATTATAGATAATGTTCATTTCAGTTCCTGGATTTAGTATTAATAATAATATTTTTGTAAATATTAATGCCTATTTTTAAAATAAATTTCTAGCACTTAGGTAAGAATTGAACTGTTATTTGCCTCTGAAAGATTTAGTGTGAAGAATTTTAATTTTTTTTTTTAATTATAACAATTTTTTTTAAATAAAGGGGTATCCAATAACAACTCTATGGTATTTTTCTAAAATCAAATGTTGCAAATTGTTTTGGATTTGACAATTTATGCATCCGAATACACAGGGATAAATTTCACCCATCATGTAATAAAAGTCGACGAATATAACTAATATGCTGATTTAATATCTCACTCTCCTTACTCAGTTTTCTTGGCCGAACCGTACTTATTTAGTTGAAATTATTATTCAAATTTTAATTGATAGGTACAAAATGTAAAAGACCGGAGATATGTACGCTAAGAGTCATTACACAGTTTTTAAAAAGATACGTTATGAAAACTCTGAAACACCTAATTCTTTATTAAAACCCCCTTCTTAACGCAATATCTGAAAAATGTGAGAGTTAAAAATGGGCTATGAAAGGGAGTTTGGCCCAGTTAGGTGAAGTGTTCAAAAGGCTTGCAATTAGAGGCTAAATGTTAGTGGCCAAGTTTTGAGCTGCGATTGCAAACTCTCAATAGTCCCTCTTATAATATCGTTAATTCTTTAAAATCATAACTCGCCCATTGAAAAGTTTCGTCAGAGTTTAGGCAACAAAAGATAATTAAGTTGATTCCTAATAACTGGTGCCCCTCTTCAATCTCTGTCAGTTTTACACAAGTTTTAAATATCTCTGATCTATTCTTAATACCAAACTTCTGCAAGAGAACATAAATTAAAAGACGGGGGCCCGAGGAAGCGCCAATATGAAGCATAAAAAAACTTCTTCAGTGAATTACTTTTCTTTCGGATAACTTTTTATGACAGGATATTTGTTATTAAATACCATAATGCCCCTTGTTCTACAGCCATGATTTTTAGATTAACATATAAATGATTTATCTTTACATAAATAAAGGATGTTCATTATTCTGAATAAAATTGTCTAATTTATATGAATATAAATATAAAATGTATGTAACATCGTTACTGTTTAAGCTTGTTTAGTTTCATCGTTTGAACCGCGAATTCTGCCTAACCAAATAAACAGCATCGGGCTCTGATTGATTAAATTTACAGTTACTTTTTTATTATTTACTCTCGAAATTTATTATATTAAGATTATTGGAGATTATGTTATGTTAACAGTAGTTAAAAAAAAGAACTATTTCACTACACAAAAATACAGTGACTCAACATTATGACAATCTCATGAAACTTAAATAATATTCTTATACATTTTTTTTTTAAATTGATTTTAATTTATCAATTTGTTTTTCGTACTCTCCTTTGAAAATAAATAATAATTGAGTACAATAAATATTAATGAGAAATGCTTTCTTCTTTTACCCAAATAATCATAAGTATGATTGACTAGTACGATATTGATGACAAGTACAGCTCTTAATGTACTTGTTCCGTTATAGAATTGCCGAGTAATAAGTTAACTCTTGATTAGACTCATTTTAATTAATATTATGTTTGCATTATTAATCGGTATAATTTTTATCCGTCTCATATTAAATGTTAACCAAAAAAGCTAGTCAATTGTTGGTATTATTAATGCACTTGACTTCGTTATATCCTTTCTCGATGTTAATAGGGTATGTTTAAATTTAAAAAATATTAAAAAACTTTTTCGATTTTTTTTTCAAACTGAAGGGAATCTTTTCAGTTTTAGAGAATGGCAGAAACCAATGCTCTGGAATCACAGGGAATTCAACATCATATGTGACTTTGGCTGGATAATGTTAACTGTATTAGTAGAAGAGGGGGAAAAAAAAGAAGGAACAAATAAAATAAATGTATTTGGAAAATCTCAACTAATTCTCTCTTTTCTCTTTTAATATTGTGTATTGGTATGATCGGTATGCTGTGTATATTTAGCACAGATGAAAAGCCGCTAGCTGTTTTTTTGAATTCATCCTCTTCATGTGTATTTTTGTTTTTAAAAAGATTGCCTTCATAAACCTTTTTCATATTCTATGGCGTCTACCTTTCAAATATTTTTGATTATAATTTGTATATTGAAAAAACATAACAATTTTAAAATTAATTTCCAATATTTTTTTCTATTATACTTCAGTTATATTGTAAACTATTATAAGTGAAATAAGGTTCGTTAAATATTTGTTTCCTTTACAAATGATTTAGATCTTTTTTTTTACTTGTTCTGTTTTCATTGAATAGTTACCTAGATTATTCGGTGTTTGATGTCTTTATTTTGAAGGATGACAAGCAGTTCTAATCAGAACATGAAGATCAAGATTTAGCCAGTTAATGTCATTTTTGGACGTAGATCAAATTCATTCTGAAATAGAGAATATCAGCTTATTTGGCAAGTTAAAAAATCAAAACTCTCCCAATAGCATGATAAGAAGTCCAAATTATTTTTTATATTAGAATCTTCAATTTATATTATTGGGTGGTTAATTTTTTTTATTTATTTGTAACTTTCTATTTTTTTTATACCATGATTTAGTTCTAATTCTTGTATTCTGATGTATATATATTTTTAAAAATATAATTAGAAGATATTATCAAGTGATCCTTTTTAGACATTTAAAGGTACCGTTCAACAATGTATCATTGTATTATTTACAAACGCTTGATGTAGTACTGTTGCAGACCTCTATAATATGTTAAATAGTTAATGGAAAATTACAGGTTTTACACTTTGGTTGGAACTATTTCGTAATTAAATGTACATGAGTTAGGTTGGTAAGACCACTTAGACCACTTCCACGTCCTTTCTTCTATTTTTTCTTTCATTACTAACTTGTTTTGTGTAAATTTTATAGGCAATGAAATTTCTGTCCAGAATAGGAGTAATAATGTTAACATTAATAATAATTTATTATTATTTATTTTTTAACCAAATTAAATACTTGATATTTGTTTTTAATTTCTGAATTAAAAAAAAAAAACTCTTAAATAATTAAATACGTTTAGTAACGACTTGCTATTCTTATTAAGGCCAATTGTCTTCAGATAATATTCGTGCTTCTCCTCTTGCATAAATTGAGGTCGTAGCGACCTCTGAGGGTTCGGATAATTTGCCTTGTCACCCTCTGTCATATATTAATTAGTTAACCAAGGAAGAGCAACATCTTGGCCTACATCGTGCCAATTGTTATTCAGGAAAATTGCCTCCTCTGAACGAGGAAGCGTTGGATGTTCGATTCCAATATGGATGTCTATTTTTCATATTTTACTCTCATTGGAACTGTGAAGATCTGCTAGGGTTAGTTTCCTAATACCTCTTTTAGTTCAAATTATAAACAAAATATTTATAAATTATAAATATATAATTTATAATCCCGTCCCCTTTACACGCCACTATCCCTGATGAAGACCTGAAACTCAGGTCGAAACGTCGGCATAAAATAAATAAATATTGTTTTGTTTATTTATGTTGTTCTTTGCTGACCGCACCCCCCGATAAACTTCTTCAAGCATTTATAAATTATTTTCACTTGACTCGATGTCTCTGTACTGAAGTATAGAGCAATACACCAATATATGTTCTGAAGTAATAAATATCTATAATTAAACCACAAAAATATTGTCCACATTAGAAAACAGGTGATGTTAGTTAAAGGGGCGATCGATTTATTTTAAATACTTTTTACTATAATATTTTTTTTTCTAGAACTCTAGGGGAAACAGTATCTCCTGAGATATGTTGATAATAACATGGAAGATTTATATTGATTATACATATACATTTTGATCATTGAAAGTATTCACCAATCAGGCAATATATTTTACTGTATTATGTGTATTTTAGACATTGGGAATGAAATGAACGTTTAGTTTTATAAAATTGAGTTTTATATTGATATATTCTAATTTATATGTAATTAAAAATTTTTGTTAAAACTTTTGATGTATTTTTTTTAAAAGATGGGATACTTGATTGGAAAGAAGAATTTTTTTTAATGAATTAGAAAATACACGTAGTATTATAATAATATATAAATTATATACTTATTATAAGTAAATTAGTATTATTATTTTTTTTGGGCGAATATTGGAGTTTCAGTTTTTTAAAAACGGCATGAATGGTAATAATTTAATGGTTTCTGGACGACAGAAACGCATCAAACAAATAAGCATCATTATCGGGAATATATTTTCCACTTTTTTACCTTGTTTTTGTTTCTTCTAGATTTTTAGTTATTTTAAATAAAGCAGTTAGACATTTTAATGTATTTATTTTTACACCTATATAGCCGTACACTATATAGTAAAAAAGAAATTATAATTAAATATAAATAAATAATATTGATTGTATATAAAAAAAAAAAAAAATAGAATTCTGTATAAAAAATGGAAGTAGACAGAAACCATATTGTCCCATACACAAGGAAATTCAATATATAAATACTAAACTTGGGCAAGCATTTATTATTTATTATTAGTATTTAGGTTTTTAGGGTAAAATCAAAAATTGTAATATATTTTCAATTATCATTAAACCTCCTGTATAATTATATATAACATAACCGTAGGTTATAATAAATTATTGTGGATTTAAAAAGGATTATTTGTATATTTAAGTAGTATTATTGATTTAGTTTTAATGTTTTGTTTTTTTTATGTAAGAAACTATTTCCATTAATGATGTCAATTTGATTATTTTCTGTGAATATATTTCCAATATTTTACTAAGAAACTACTTTAATTATAAATTAACTAATTTATTGGTTAAAATGCACTTAAAATTCAATATTAACTTATATATTAATAACAATTCATTATACTACAAGTTTTTATTTTATTTTGTAAACAAGACCGTGGAATTAACAACACAGACACCCTTGTAAGGCGATATATAGACAATTCATTTGAGACTCCTTTGAAATAAGACGATGAGAAGCTTCAATATAAATTCTTCAGATTTTCACTAAGCTTTTTAAGTTAATGATTAATATTGAAGTAATAAAGGTTAAGAAGTATTAAAT
The DNA here is from genome assembly GCF_000696795.3 of Halyomorpha halys. Classification (NCBI taxonomy): domain Eukaryota; kingdom Metazoa; phylum Arthropoda; class Insecta; order Hemiptera; family Pentatomidae; genus Halyomorpha; species Halyomorpha halys. The sequence continues at coordinate 707,052 of NW_027115007.1, forward strand.
GGTGAGGCGGATATTAAAAGTCTCGGATGAAATTCTCGTTTTAAAGTAATAATACTTTATAATTAACTTTATCTGACAGATAAATCATAATAAGTTAGCTCATACATAATTAAGCTCTTGATAGAGCGAACAAAAAAATATTGTAACTTTAATTATGCTAACATATATCGTAAAGTAGTACATAAGAAATAATGTTTAGATAAAAAGTTAATCCTTGATTGTTAGTTGTGGCAAACAACGTTTGTTGTAAGGGCAGTTATGAACGTTTTAGAGTACCTACTAGTAAAGAGGGTTGGATAATCCATCAATTAAATCAGAAGTAAATATATGATTTTTTTCCGAACCTATGTAAATTTCCTACAAAAATTGTTAGTAGGGAAATTTAAATAGCGTTTATCCCTCTATGCCTTTTGTTTAACTTGTCTAGAAAATGTACTCAGGCAGTTTGGGATCCAGTCAATAGGAACCACCTTCAAATGAACATTCAAGATGCTTTGCTAAGCGGGCTATTGGAAGATTGAGAACATAGCAGAGGTCTACCTTACCTTTTGCTTTATTAGTATTTAAAATAACATTACATTATATTTGTTAAATGCTAAATTATTTTTGTTTTATTTTAGTTTATAATAAAAATTTTATTTCTTGAATAAATTACAAATGCTTTCCTTATAGTCAGATATTCCGATCTTTCCTAAAAATTATATTAAATATGCACGGTTTTCAATTTGATTTTGTATTAATATTGAATAAATAAAATTTTATAGTTAGATATTTTAATTATGTCAAGTTTACATAGCAAATAAACAAAAATAAGGTAACCATGTAAACAAATATTACTATAATTTGAATAAAAATATTTTTTTTCTTTTAAATATAAACATTGTAATACATATACACAGTGATATATAAAATAACCTTACATTTTTGAGAATCTTCAATGTAGTATATGCACAAAAAAATGAACCAAATCAGTCACTAGAATTAATAACAAGGCATATTCGTATCTTATTAAGGGAAAAACGCAGAGCAAGATCGAAGTGCCATAGGACCAGATATCCAACTGAAAAACGTATACACCAAATTGAGTAACAAACTAAAAGTAGAAATCAGAAAATACAAAACTAAAAAATTTAATTAATCTTACTTTCTAAACATGACATTGACGAAGCAATCAAAAACTTCACAGACTCTATAAGAATTTGCATACATGACAACACGACGACCAGTAAAATTATTAATACTATATTATTATTATTAGTACTAACTTGCCACAGCACATTCGCATCTTATTAAAGGAAAAACGCAGAGCAAGAGCGAACTGGCACAGGACTAGATACCCCACAGATAAAACATATTATACTACACTAACAAACAAACAAAACAGAACTTAAAAAATTGAAAATACAAAATTTAACTAACTTAACTCAAAACCTCATGACTACTGACAAATCCTTATGGACGGCCACTAAGAAGCTCCTGAACTTCAAAAATTTTAATCACCCTCTTCTTACTGAATCACAAACATGGACTAAATCGGACGATGAAAAAACTCAGGTATTCGGTCAGCACCTTTCAAAAACATTTGACCTAGACCATGACATTCTTAATCCAACCCACATCAAATACATTGAAGAAGAATTAAACATTCCACAATGACCCTTCCTCCTAAAGCATTTCATCCTTCAGAAATATCCAACATCATTCAAAAGTTACCTACCCGCAAAGCTCCCGGTTATGACCTAATTACATCCCATATTCTAAAAAATCTTCCTCGAAAATCCGTTCTATTCCTTACCTACATCTACAATGCTGTACTCAGATCCACTTACTTTCCTGACCCATGGAAATTATCCATAATAAAAATGATTCCCAAACCTCAAAAGCCGCCTGAATACCCATCCTCCTACCGTCCTATCGCTTTGTTACCTATCATGGGCAAAATCCTTGAGAAACTCATCTTAAGACGCCTGTACTCTATCCTTGATTCCAACCACATAATCCCAGATCACCAGTTTGGTTTCCGAACATCCCACTCCACTATCCAGTGGCCATCGTGTGGTTGATGTTGTCTCGTCTTCATTGGAGCGCGGGATGTACTGCTCGGGAGTATTTCTTGATGTAGAACAGGCTTTTGATCGAGGCACCCAGGACTGCCTCATTATCCGTTCTTATCTCTCCGACAGATTATTTCAAGTAAATTACATTGTATCCCAAACCCTACAATCCCACATCACCACCCTTGAAGAATGGTGCCAAAACTGGAGCATTAAAATAAATTCCAATAAATCCCACCAAATCACATTTACCCTCCGACGTAAACACATGACCTCTTGCCCTACAGTATCCTTTAATAATACCCCACTTATTCCTGTCGAACAGATCCGTTACTTAGGACTACATCTCGACAAACGACTATTGCAACATTCACTAGACAAACGGTCTAAATTGCTAATCCATTACAAAAGACTGATCTACATGACTATTATAAGGCTTATCTGGACATACGGAGTTGAGCTTTGGGGCTCCACTAAACCATCAAATTCCTCCAGAATCCAATCCTTACAGTCCAAAATCCTTCGTAAAATCCTAAATGCTCCTTACTTTGTCACAAATCAAGTCATCCATCAGGACCTCAATGTTCTATATGTTGCCGATTTGGCCAGAACCAGATACCGTTCCTTCCATAATAAACTTCTCAACAACCCAAATCCACTTGTTCCACCTGGCTTCTCCTTCATTACCTAATAATCCTCCTAGGCGTCTTAAAAGAAGATGGCCTCGAGATCTTCTCCTCCAGAAATGTTATTGGAGTTCTATCTGTGGGTAGATTCTCCACATGTTTTTATCATGTCACTATGTCACCTACCGCAAATTTACTTGTTGTATATATGTGTATACAGTTGTAAATATCAATAAATAAATTATTAAAAAAAGAAAAAGAAAAACCTTACAACTACTGACAAATCATTATGGAGGACCACTAAAAAATTGTTTAATTTCAAAGATTTTAACCACCCACTTTTTTTTTTTTTTTTTTTTTAACCACTCACCGAATCGCAAACCTGGACCAGAACCGATGAAGGGAAATCTCAAACATTCGGACAACACCTTTCTAAAACGTTTATTCCACATCCTGATATCCTTAACCCGATTCACCTAGAATGTATTGAAGCAGAACTAAATATTCCGCTCCAAATGACCCTCCCACCTAAAGCATTTCATCCTTCAGAGATATCTAGTATCATTCAATGATTACCAACCCGCAAAGCATCTGGACACAATCTCTCACATCCTAAAACTTCTTTCTCGGGAAGCCATCCTATTCCTTACCAACATATATAAGGCCGTACTCCGTTCCACATATTTTCTTGACCCATGGAAATTATAACAGTTAAAATGATACCTAAGCCTCAAAAGCCGCCAGAATACCCATCCACCTACCGTCCTATCTCTCTATTACCAATCATGGGCAAAATCCTCGAAAAGCTCATTTTAAAACGCTTATATCCCATCCTAGAATCCAATAATATAATTCATGATCACCAGTTTGGATTCCGAACATCCCACTCCACAATCCAGCAATGTCATCGTGTGGTGGACATTGTCTCGTCCACTTTGGAGCGCGGAATGTACTGCGCGGGAGTCTTTTTCGATGTAGAACAGGATTTTGTTTGAGTCTGACACCCGGGACTGCTTTACAAACTCCATAGATTTCTACCTTCTACATACTTTCTCATCATCCGTTCCTTTCTCATCGATAGATTATTCCAAGTAAACCAAACTGGATCCTATTCTTCCCTCTATTCTCAGTCCGCTGGTGTTCCTCGAGGTAGTATCCTCGGTCCCATCCTCTACACCGTCTATACAGCTGACATCCCAATCAATCCTAACACCACTTATGCTGATGACACATGTGTACTCGCTGTTATTGATAACCCTTTGATTGCATCCGAAACTCTCCAATCCCACAGCCCTCAAAGAATGGTGTAATCCCATCAATCACCTTTACCCTTCGTCGTAAACCTACCGACTGTCCTACAGTCTCTTTTAATAATGTTGATCTTACCTTTGTCGAACAGATCCGCTACCTTGGACTATATCTGGACAAACGACTAACCTGGAATCCTCACACAAGTCTGAGAAGACTGAAAACTACGTCGATTCCGTCTATTTCAGCACTTACAGGACAAACAGTCTAAGCTTCCAACACATTAAAAAAGACTGATCTACATGACTTTAATAAGGCCAATCTGGACATATGGAGTTGAGCTTTGGGGCTCCACTAAACCTTCGAATCACTCTCGTATTCCATCCTTACAATCCAAAATCCTTCGTAAAATCCTCAATGCACTTACTTTGTCATAAATAAAATCATACCTTAATGTTCCCTATGTAACCGATCTAGCCCGAACCAGATATCACTCCTTCCATTATAAACTCTCTAACCACTCAAACCCCCTAGTTTCTCATCTTGCATCCTCTTCCATTCCTGACAATCCTCCGAGGCGCCTGAAAATATGATGGCCATGAGACCAGCTAATGTAAAACGTCATTAGAGTGCTACCAATGGGTAGTTTCTCTACACGCCTGTAACACTCCAATTTAACTGAGATCAAATTTACTAAATGTATTATAATGTACAATTGTAAATAGCAATAAATAAATATTTAAAAAAAACATTAAATTATATTAGCTAAGTTATATTCAGACAGCTTACATTAATTCCATTGAATCAATCTAGCTTATGTTCCTGATTTTCCGTGAAAACGGTTTTGTCTTTTTGAAGAAGAAAATAGAAGAACACAAAGTAAGAGAGCTCTAATGAAAAGAAAGAAGAATTAACATCTAGTATTATAATGTGCAGTTGTAAATAGCAATAAATAATTATTTTAAAAAATCAATCACTCACACAGTGAGCGCTTTATTTCAAAAAAAGCTTATGCCGAATGACAAACCTCCGCTGAGTTACGCTGAGACCTTGTTGTGAAGCTTTTGTAGCTTTTTATCCCAAATCTGGCTTTTGACGTGCGAAGAAAGAGATGTATACAGAAATATTTAATGTTACTGACATTGAATCATGGTTTTAGGCCTATTTTGCAGCCAGTATGTGTCACGACATATTATCCCGGTCCCACCGAGGAAACGGTTTTATATATTGAAAACATTAAAAAAGTACAAAAACCTAGGTTTGACCGTGCGCCCTCATTAGAAATGTCCTCAGGCATTCTATATTGAAAATATGTGACTGAAAATGTTGTAAAAAATGTTAAAGTGTAATTGAAATTTTGCCATTTTGGGAGAATGACCCATATTTGTTTTAGTTGCTAATACCCAGTACTAACAAACACAAAGACTGTCATCAAGAGTGGGCCATATTTATTTTGCTTTATCCTGTTAGCAGCGGTGGCAATAACCCAAAGGACAGCACTTCTTGCTTGACCGCAGAGGGGACTACATCAAAGGTAGCATGTAAATACCTCAGGTCGTTCCCAAGGCGGGTAATTTCCTATGTGCTAATCCACGGTCAAAGCTATCCCCGTTCTGCATTAGGGTTTTCTCTAACGAGACCCTTAACTGGACACTTTTATCGCTTAATTTTATTGTCATTTACCTTCGGTTAGGGTATAATGTCTTTAGGAAAATGGGATTGTATATGTTGCACAAAATGGTATAATTTCTGTACACAATGTTCTGTAAAAGTGGTTATAAATTAAAGTAGTTAAAAAAAAAACTTTTATTTTGTAAGGTCAATAATATAATGAACAGCACTGGTAAGTAATAAATTATTTACTATTGTGGACTATTGAGGGACTGGTGTCTAGAGATCCTTTTCAAGCACACTCAGCTTCCATGAAGTAGTAGTACAAGAGCCCAAGAGGAGAAAAAAAAGGCAGTTATCTCACCCCAATTTTTTATTACTTTAATGAAAACTATAAATAATTACTATTTCTTTTTTTTTAATTATTTATTTAATGTAATTTACAACTGTACAAAATAATACAATAGGTAAATATGTAGTGTTTCATATACACTTGAAAATCTTGGGAAGGAACTACCCATTGGTGGTACTAATTACTATTTAAAATTCATGAGTCTGCCAAGTACAGGTAGGGGGAATAGAAAATGGTGGCAGTTACAAAGCGATAAAAAAACTAATTTTTCATTCGGAGCTCTATATCTAAAAAAGTAGGAACAACACAAGAAAGCCTAAGAGAACGTCGTTTAAAGAAGAGCAAACATATGAGCCCTAATAGAGTTATTTACGTTAAATAGTTTTCGAGATATAACAATGTTCATTTCATAACAATGTTGTATGGGACGTACTGAAAGATCAGTAGTTAGTGAATTTATTTTGAAAAAACTATATCTCAATAATCATTTGACGTACAGATGTCTACTAGCACTCAAATTAAAGCTAGTTTAATGAGCTATAAAGTATTATATGATGTTTATCATCGTAGGAGTAATAGTTTACATGAAATATGCTAAAATAAATTGAATTATAGTTCTTCGAACAAATTTTCATTTGCCAAATTTATATTCTTCTCTGAATATCATAAAAACTCCTACGAAGATAAGTGTCATAAACTACTTTTAGTAAGTTAAATTTCCTTTATTTTGAGTGCTGGCAGACAAATGTGCGTCTTATGAATCTAGAGACATATTTTTCAAAAATTACGAACAACTATAAATTAATATTTTGTGAGTTTATTTTGTCAAATATCATAAAAACTACTACTCCTAGAAAGATAAACATTATTAACAATTTAAAGCAAATTTCACTAGCTTTAATCTGAGCGCTGGCAAACATCTGTACGTCCAATGGTTTCTGAAATGAAGTTTTTCATAAACCAAACTTATTGTCCGAACAACTATAAATCAAATTATTTTATTTATTATTATATCATGAAAACTACTTTTCCTACGAAGGTAAAGATCACAATCTTATTTATAGTCCATTAAACTAGCTTTAATTTGAGTGCTAATAGACATATGTACGTCACATAGTTCCTGAGATATAGATTTCTCAAAATAAATTAGCTAACTACTAATCTTTCATAAGATTTTTAAGAAACTTTGCTTTTTAAAAAGCTATATTTCGAGAACTATTGAACGTAAATAGCTCTTTTAGGGCTAATATTTCAGCAAATATACTCTTCATTAAATAATGTTCTCTTAGATTTTCTAGTGTTCTCTGTAGTTTTTAAGATATAGAGCTCCGAATGAAAAATTAATATTTTTTTTAAGGTTTTGAAACAGCCACCATTTTTTATTCCCCCTACCTCTACTTGGCAGACTCATCAATTTTGACTAGTAATTATACATAGTTTTCATTTAAGTAATCAAAAATTGGGGTGAAATAACTACCTTTTTCCCTTCCCTTCTCTTGAACTTTTTTTAATCCTATAATTGGTAAATGATTCTTTACAACAAATGTTGATTTTTGGTATTATCATCTCACCTTGAGTCTCGTAATAAGTAGGGCTTAAAAAAGATTAAAAACATTTTATGGTCCATACTGAAATTTTGGTAACATTTATTTCAAAAAGCAATTTAAAATACTAACAAGAATATATAAAACACTACTGAAGAAAGAGCCAAAAAAAGAGTTATTGCTCTCTCGAACTAGATGTCATTCTTCTAGTAGTAATATGGTAGTAAAGTAAACAATCAATATCATTCTTGTTAATTAGTTCGTGAATATTTTACTTTTAGAGAAAATATAAAATGCACGATGATTACGATTAAGATAAAAAGATAGAAATATCCCGAAGAATTAAGTAGTGAGTTAGTTGATTGCAAGAAGGCCACAGTAAAGCGATAGTTGACCCTCGGCTTGATTTTTAGAAAAGGAAGATTAATGGATTTAATTCTGAAGTTATGACTCCTTTCGGGATGAAGTTTTCCAGCAAGCGGAATCAGAAGTTATTGTCAATAAATTTATGTAGTCAAGAACTGTAAGCTCTTCTTAGTCATTATCTTTGAGATTCAGACTAGTTTTTTTTTTTTATTTCCAAAACGTTTATTTAATTTAAAAAAGCCTTTTAAAAAGTTATAACTGATATTTTTTTAAACATTTTGCGCCAGTCTGTTGAAATATCGATGTTCTATGCACACTTTAGTGATTACAATATCAGTACTTCAAGAATACAAGAATTAAATAAAAAAAAAAATACAACCATAACCGAAATCTCCAAAAAAGAAGTTCTAGTTTCATGAGCAAAGCGGTGACGTGGTAAGTACCCGAACTATATCGTTAAATGTTGAAAACATTAGTTTAGACAAAGCATAAGAATGGTGGCTTATTTTTATTTCCTATTATAATTCTAATGGTTCATAATGCAGCATAGACCACTAGTTTTGGATGTTCCATAGTTATTTTATAATGTAAATGAATTAATAAAATAAAATAATGCATATGGACTAAATTCATTTATACATTGCAGATAATGGTCACAACAATAGATTTGATCAAAATACCCGAATATATCAAATTATGTGAAAATCAATAAGTGGGAATTAAAATATTGTTCTATAAAGTATCTATAAATTTTAAAAGAATTTTAACAAATTGCACAGCTGCTTATTAAGCCAAAGTGAACAACATTTTTTATTCCTCATTTTATTCTCGGAATAATAGATTGGAATTATAATGCGCTAACATTTCAAATAGCTCTTGTTCCTTAAGTGCCCGACACCACTCTAGTAAAAAAAAAACCCAATCACATTTGGCATGTTAGCATTGCCCTATTTGAAGAAGAGAGGTAGCTATTTACCCCCTTCCTCTCCCAACTTCTCGTTCTGGTATTTGGAGTTGCCGATGGAGCAGGACCGCCATATGGACAGGACACCATGGCAGGACACGATTACGGGACCACCATATCGAAGGGACTACACGACTAGGATAGTTTTCACAGTGAATGACTAGTTTGCCGAGTCTGTGTCCAGTCAAATATACCATCGGCTGATCGACGTTAAATTGGAATTCCTGATTTGACTGCAGTTGAGCGAGCCCTCTATGCTTGGCTTCTAGTCGAGGCTTTGCCCTGTTTCAACATTAAAGCAGCAAACAGTACGACCTTTTCTCAATGAATACCATTGTTCTTCCCAATTAATCAAATTATTTACAATCTGATTGCTACCGGAATTTAACGTTCTATAAGCATTTATATTAAATTTCATATGAATTTAGGTAAATCCATGAATAAATGGAGCATCCATGTGCAAATGATTTGATTAATTTATCATCGTCATACAACATTTACTTACCGCCCTACTTTGAGTTGAAATTAATCGTCGTAATTAATTAATCCGAAATTAATAACAGATATTTTTATATTATTCACTGTAGTAATACTTTCTCGTACTAATTTTCCAAATGAGCTGTTGACCGATTGATAAACACCAATTTCAATATTTTTTAGAAAATAATGAGTTATAATAAATTTCGTACTTATAATAATATTTCACATTGCACAATAATAACATTTTTCCTTGAAAAAGTATGGCAGAAATATAAAAATAAAGTAATTGAATAAGATTTAAATTCTGCTCTTAATCATTTATTCAATGCTAAATTGTTATAAGAGTATGGCACCAAGGCCATCTTTTTAAACTTAAGCCAATTCTCCCAAGCACCTACTATTTAATTTTATAATCATTTCTTCATGACCGTTTCTTTTCTGTCCGACAAAGCTCAGTGAACTCTTCAATGAAACCAATATTTGCAGGTGTCCCTCAAGGTTCTATCCTGGCCCCACTTCTGTACCTCATATTCACAAACGACTCATCGACAAACGACAACATACTAACTGCGACGTATGCAGACGACATTGCTATCATTTCGAGAAACACAGACCCTTTACAGGCCACACTAACACTACAACATAGTCTAAGCAATATACATACATGGTGCAAACGATGGAAAATTAAGATTAATTTCGACAAGTCACATGTCACATTTACTCTACGACACAAAACATGCCCATCAGTTTACATTGAGTACTTATTTAGTACTTACCTATGACAGAAGGTTGACATGGCCCCCACACGTCAAGACAAAACGGAAAACGCTAAATTTCCGACTGAGACAATTATATTGTATACTACGCAGACGTTCTAAATTATCCCTCAGAAAGAAACTTAACATATACAATTATTTATTAAAACCCATATGGACTTAGGCCAGCCAAGTTTATGGACCTGCTAAAAAGACACAGATTAAGAAAATACAAACTTTTCATTCAAAGTTTTTAAGACTGGAAACGAACTCACCACTTTACGTTTCAAACGAGACCATTCACACTGACCTACGCATTCCGAATGAAACGGACCTCATTCATACAACTTACAAACGGTTTCACAACACGCTACATGGACATTTCAATAAATTTATACGACAGATGGCAACACATTACATTCCTGACGTAACTCGGCGTAGGCTGAAGAGGAGTTGGACCTCCTAATGTATTAAAATAATTTAATTCAGGTCAGGGGGATGCACCACTGGGTGCTATCTCGCTCATGCCAGCTCATACCATGGATAGAACATCTCATTTGCTGGATGTAAATGTACATTTACAGGTGCAAATAAAAAAAAAAAAAAAATGAAAGAAATTGTTATAAACTCAGTATGAAAAATACTCAGAATGATGATAGAGGTAGTCATCCGAACTACTCAACATATAGGTTATGTGAAATAAAAAAAAAAAAACTACCTATTTAATAATTATTGTGACTTGAAAACATTAGTCAGACTGGTGAGAAGGAAAACACAGCGTTTACGCCCGCACAGTCAAACGTATGTTAGAACAGATCTTTTAACTAAGCTTTTTTCGTTCATTCCGTTATATTTTGCGATTTTATATGGTACAAATTGTTTTTACTAAAATATTTGACTTTCTAGCGGTATATAATACATCTATATCACCACTCTTATATCCTGAAATTTGTTTTCAACCTAGAAAAAACGTTTCCTACTTTTCTCTTTATGTTAACTTATGAAATCCTATCATATTTTATGTTTATATATTTTTTATTGCTTATGAAAATGTGTCGAACCAAATCTATGTTTATCAAATTATAGCTTTAAACTGAAATAAATACAAAAATTGAAGCCGTCTCTACTTGGAATGGGTATTTTACTTCATTTCATATGCCCATATCTCGGCTATTTATGAAAATAGAAAAATAGTATAGTAATAATATATTTATTATTTAAAGTATTTTAATAAGTACGATAGAATAAAATAGATATTACTAAGTAATTTATTTGTCTTTTTTCTCTCTATTGTTACGTTTATCACAATAGTACTTAATAAATTAAATTAATTAATAAATTAATTAAATATTAATTTAATTTATAAAATTATACATCCATGTTTTGTATAGAGATTTCATGTCTATGAGAGACTATAATTATGTTTATTAAGACGAGTATAATTTGAATTGAAAGCATGCACATGTAAAGAACTAGAATACAAAAAAAAAATTTTTAGTTTCTCAAATTCGCTTAAAAGAAATTTCGTTAAACACTTTAGGTTCAAGTTCCACATCCCGATAAGCATAAACTAAGGGACTAGAAACAATTGAACCAGAACTTTCCAATTAATTTAATCCTCTTTTGAGCATAATTTGACTAGACTATACAGAGAGTTTGACCACTCAAGGAAAAGGGCTCCGTCTCAAGACATGAACATAGGGGGAGCTATCTTTGATGTTAAGTGCACTCTGATTGAAGGGGAGTGGCTAGAATCTTAGATGATCCTTCAATTTATGCCATCAAAAGTATTCGAGATGAGTATAAACTCTTATTAGAAGCTAAAAATCATGCTGATCTACCATGATTCAAACTATAAAACGGCAAAAATCCAGGACGAAGAAAAATGCGATAAACAACCTGATCTCGTCCGGTCATAAATATTTACCGGCTGCTCTAGTCACACCATGTTTTCACGGCTTTTATTAGTTTTCATTCGTTTTGATTACACACTCCTCTCATTTTTTTTTCAGGCATGGTCGTTATTTGAACATAGAGAACGATGAGTTAGGCTGTGTGGCAATTAGTATTCCAGCCATTATGTCAACTAAACTTTGATTTCTTGTATATACAAACTGTATTTCCAATAAATATATTGGATAGAACTCCTTTAGGTTAGGCAAACTTATAAAGGTTATTATTTTTTTATAACAAAAAAAGATGAGGTAAATTAGGCTTTCTTTCCTATTAATTTTCTAATATCCATTATAGTTGTACGCTTAAAAACAATGGATTCTGATAAAAGTGACCTATTCTACAAATTAGTTAAAAATTTTAATTTTTGCATGGTAACCACGATTTCATTAAATTAATAATAATCTAATATATACTTTTTAATATTATTTTTTTAGATATACCTAGCGCTTTAGTTATGTTTCATTCATTTGTTATTTTCATTACTAAATTTTATAACAGTTTATGAGCAATTATTATTCTATCATTAGTTGCCTTATTAAAATCAACTATATTCCATTATGTTCATATGAAAAATATTCTGTTTATGTTTATTTTTCGCAGAATATGTTCTTTTTTTTAATTAAGAGGTCATTGCTATAATTCTAATCTTCGAAAAAAAAATCGTGGATTGGAGGCCTACAAGGAGATTATAAATTTATTTATATTTGTGATTTATTTAATTAGATTCTTTCTTAATTATCATTCTAATAGTTATTAATATTTTTTTTAGATTTTTCTGAATTAGTTTAATATAGATCTTTTGTACAATTTCCCTCGAAAATAATACACTGTTTTGAAAGTCATCGGAGAAGAGTGGGGTGCAATTCATATCCGTCCCATAACCCCTACTAGACTGTAATTGAGGTTTCAGATATGTATAGTTGTATTAAATGAAATTCGGTATGTTGTGTTGTTTTCTAGGAAAAACAAAATGGGATGAATTTCAGTCAAAATTACGTCATTTTATATTACTTCTAAGGTCTAGCGCATCGCCGAAGCCCCACCGAATTGAGCCAGATGATAGGCTACACTATTGCAGATACTTGCTTAATATTTAGGTTAGACAGAAAATTTAGTATGTTTTCAATAGATTTTTTAAACCTATGAAAAACAACTTAAACGAAAGGATACTTACTGTGTGGGTCAATTAAGAGTCTCAAATAAAATTATATCACAAGACTATGACTCATTTTATTAAACCAAATGAAATTTGTAAATATTGCGCTCGATTAATTTGTCATAGCTTAAAATACTTATTGCTGGAATGTTCTTTCCTAGAAACCTACATGAATATAACACTTTTTCCAGACATATATCGATAATGAGACGATTGAATTATGGCTAGAGTATATTTTGTTCATTAAAAATTTCGCTAGTTAAATAACACATTTTACTTTCTTATGGGTGTTTCTGCCTTTAAAAATTATAAAACATCTTAGTTTTATAAAAATATATTCTACATATTAGTTCAAGAAATTTTTAAAATGCCAATTTTACGTAAATATTATTCACATGGTACGGACGGATTAATTTATTTAACAAGTCTATTTTTAGGTTATCTATAGTTGTTGCTTGAAAAATGAGTACTTCTAGCAAGATGATTTAGCCGAAAAAATTGGGTATATACTACTTTAAATATGTAATTTTTGTTTCTTAAAACTTTTGCTTTCGAGTCAAATTGTGCCCATACACACACACATACATAATGTGCGAGACTTGCTTGGTTATTTGGAATCAGGGGATTTTGTATTAAAACTGTAAAACGTGTATTTACATTTAAAACTGGCGTTTAAAGATCGCAATGAGGTGGCGCAAAGAGGAGGTGATTTTGACGCGCCTTCGAATAGGTCACACGCGCCTGGCCTACAGTTACCTTATGGCCCGCGATACTCCACCGTTATGCCAAACTTGGGGAACAGAACTTATAGTCAAACACATTCTGACAGAATGCCGAGCTTATAACTCCCTCAAATCTTCATATAATATACCTGATGATCTCCATTCCATCTTGCAGGATAACAAACATACCATAGATAGACTTTTTAAGTTTCTACATCATTCCAAGTTACCATAAAATTTAATCAAATCCGGCCGGAAACATGAATCTGCTACAGAGATGTATTAACCCGTCTTCGGATAGGCCATACGCGACTCACCCACCGTCATCTCATGAAGAAGGGAGGATGCACCGATGTGTCGCTGCTGCTGAACTGATCTCGCTGTTGGGCACATTCTTACTGGGTTGCTCTGCAGCCACACCGATTCTCTTCATGTGTACAGGAAATCATCAGAGAAGACTCCACAATAGTAATAAATTTGTGAAGTGTAAATTGTAATTGTTAATATGCAATGGTAATTGTGATTGTAAATATCTCACATTATAATTTCCACTGTATTTGTATTTCATGTATGTATGTAAATTTCTCACTTTGTAATTTCAACTGTATGAACATGCCAATTGTAATCAAATTTGTAAATAAAGTGAAAATGGCCCGAGTGGTCAAAACACTTAAATAAAAAAAAAAATAGAAAATAAATTAATAAAAGATCGCAATAGTATGTATTGCTATATATTACTATATATTTTATATTAAAATGTAAAAATCATAAACTGATAGATCATACTAATTTTAGGTTATTTATAATTAAAGGAATATAGAATGGAGATCTGTCCATTGCAACTTTGCATGATGAATGCTTCCTCAATTAGTCACTTTTTTTGTACATATTACTTTCAGGAAGGTCTTTACCAAATGTTCTTACGCTGCTGAAAAATTTAAAACAAAAACAAAATTGATTGATCCGATAGATGATGGAGTGGTTGTCGTTTTGATGCGAGGCTCAAGTTTCAATAGAAATATCGTTGGTCCATCAGTCATACTTCGCTAGCCCCATCTCTCATTTTAATTTCCGATCACTCCTGACATCCGATCTCTCTTCGAATCTGCTCCTCCAGTTATTTTTTTACATTGGTCTTAAAAGCTGAATATAACAATGGTAAAATTCAGGTTGTTTCTTTGAAATTTGTATATATAATTTTTCCACTATTCAGATTTAGAAAAAAAAACAGCAATAAGCTTACTATTTAAATTAAATAAGTTTATTATTAAAGTTGTTAAATAATAATGTCATTATATCTGTCATTAATAATAATGTTAGTGTCATGTCATTTTACATCTAATAGAAAATTTGTTTGTTGTATATAATTTTATACACTTGCAAATAACAATAAATACATTATTGAAAAAAAGTATATTATTTAAATGAAATAAGTTTATTATTTAAATTGAATAAGTTTGGTATTTAAATTAAATAAGTTTATTATTTAAATTAAAAAGTTAAATTTATTTGAAGTCGTAAATCATTATATAAAATATTCATACTTACAAATATTGTTTATTTGAAGTCCGTCCTTCACTGATCATCATTGAATTGGCTTTGATCAAGATTCGACTGTCGTCAGAGGGCTCTCATTACTCCTAAAATAATGCGGAATAAAAAAAATTATTATTTCGCTTATATTTTAGGTTTTATTGAAATCAGTATTTCAGCAGAACATTTGCTATGTATAAACATTTCCATGTATTCACAGCGCATACGCCACCAATCAATGTTTGAGGTTTGAGGTACATAATAAGCATTACTTTTACTATGTTATAATATTATCAAGTGTGAAATCGAAGCTGTACAAGTAAACAAGACATCGGACTAGCTCTACGGGTTCGTTTTCAGCTGTACTCGAAAATTTGTAAACTTTATGAAGTCGTTTTTATATTAGCATTGAATCGGTTCCGATTGCCGGTAACCCTTTACACGGCTCACCCAGCTTCTATAGAGTGGATCACTGGCCTCTTCGATTATTGAGAAGAATTCAGTAAAAAAACGGGCGGCAGATTGTAATTATTGATAACATCAACTCTTTGTACAATCGTATTTCAGTTATTATAATAATTTATAAACAGTCATTTCTTCACAATAATACATCATTTTATTTTACAAATTGCGATAGTAATGGCTATTACTGCTCATATTAGTTTATCACATAATGAATAGTCTAAATCTGTATCAAGAGATTCCTTAGTTTATTTTTATTACTAGAAATCAACAGTTGTTGCTAAATTATTTAAACAAGCGTAATTGCCATCATACTACTTCCACTTACGCTAGAAGACATTGATTACAAACAATAGTTTTTTGTTTACTCAAAAATTTGTGTTTTAGGTTTTCTTGAGGTGCAAACAATAAATATCAATTTATTTCCTGCTATGAAAATTACAATCAATCATGGAAGATATCCTACACGTTCGGACTCTGCTTTTGCAATCTCTATTTCTTCACTTTTCCCTATTAGTTAATTATTAAATTATTTTATTATTCATATTTATCCATTTTACATTACTGCTAACGGTGAGAGATGGTTGATAATTGCATATTAAAAAAAATAAAGATACTTTAGATCTAGCTGATAATATAAATCACTTGATTGATATACCAAGTTTAATCAAAATCCTTAGTCATTTTTGGGAAAACCGAAAATTAGGTCAAAAGTCTATTCTATAAAGTGGTACTTCCGTCGATTTTATCAAAACGTTTCTGTTGCTTCTCAGACCGCCTTAAATATGGAATTTAAGTTTCATAGATAATCAGACCAATTTGGACATATGGAATTGAGCTCTGGGGCTCCACCAAACCATCAAATTCTTCCCGCATCCAATCGTTACAATCCAAAATCCTACGTAAAATCCTTGATGCTCCTTATTACGTCACAAATAAACTCATTCACAAAGACCTTAACATCCCATTCGTTCCAGATTTGACCCAAAACAGATATGCGTCTTTTCATTCCAAACTCCTTAACCATCCAATCCATTAATTCTTAATATTTCGTCCTTAACAATCCCTGATAATCCTCCGAGGCGTCTTAAAAGAAGATGGCCACGGGACTTTCCAACCAATGGGTGGTTCCTTCCCAAGATTTTCGAGTGTATATGAAACATATAACATATTTACCTATTGTATTATTTTGTACAGTTGTAAATTACATTAAATAAATAATAATAAAAAAAAAGTTTCGTATAAATTTTTATTTTTGGACTAGGCAGTTCACTCACATACACCCTGACCTTTTAGCCAGACTTGATTCCAAGCATAGGTAAGTAAAAGTACAAATAGAAGTAACGGATATAGAAGTAATGGCCAAATAAACATTTGATAATTTTTATGATGACGAGGCATCTTAGATCTCAGTTGTTTATGTAGGTGAAAATAAGATTTATCTTGACTATTTTCGCATAACTAAAACATTTTTGAAAATATAACAACTATATTTAAGCTTTAAACTTATCGAAAATGATTCATTCAATCAGAAGGTACTTAATAAATAAGAGACGACAGTGACAATGTCACATTTTTTTTTTAACTAGAAAGAAGATATATATATAATCGTAAGTATCGTCAGTATATATCTGTTTTACAAATTTAATTTTTTTTTTAATTTTTTGAATTAATAAAATCTGCCACATTTAAGGGTGATAAGTATTTATCAAGGGTATAAGTATTCATTTATACTATATAGTACATAGTAAATATAGTAAATAAAAATATAAAAGTAAATAAATAGTAATAAAAAAAATATTTTAAAATAAATAAACTAAGTTAAAATAAATAATAAAATAAATTAAGATAAAATATTCATCGTAAGTAAATATGATAAATAATGGTAGGTGATAAATAAATTAAACAATAGAAAATTACTGGATTAAAGAATGAAAATTAAGAACTTAAAATATATCATCTTGAACGCAGTCACCGAAGCGCTCTCACTGTCTTCACTGATCCTTAATACCAATGGCACGGCTACAAGAGAAGCTTTGGGATCTCCTGGAGCCCTGCTTTCCCTTCCACACGGGGACGGCTAGGCTTGACTCGGAGTTCCCCTGGAAAATATAAATATTGTATAAAGGTGTGAATGTGTTTTTATTTTATTGTTACTAAAATTTAATTTCTTTACCTTGTGCATGAATTATTATGTTTTTATTATTACGTGATCAGTATTATTTTATTATATTTTTCATACAGATTCATATTTTTTTATTTATACAATCATGATAGTATTTTCTTTTATTTAAATATTTCTTTATTACTATTATTTTAATATATTTAATTAATATCAACTGAAAATATCGTACATTTTCTCTCTAACACAAATATTAAACAGGCCTCTCTCCTAAAGGGCGTTATGGAGAACCCTTTGACTCCGTAACAGTTGCTGACTTTTCCAATAGAGAAGTTTCCCTTGATTCCGATGATTGTATTGACCAGTTCTGATTCACTTAGTTGACGAGTAGTATTCCTTTGTCTGGAGTTCTCTTGGCCTTGATAGTATTCAATGTTTCACAGAGCTCAACCACTTCTAAGGTCAGTTATACCATAACTATAATCAACATGAATCCAGCCGTTGACAAAGTGCTTTATTATTTGATAATATGTTTTACGACTAGATTAATTTTAAATAATAGAAATTCCAATTACTGATGATTTTAGTATCTGTGGAATTCAGCACCTAGTGATATCTTTCCAACAGGCGAAACTAGATAAGAATTCTCTCTCGTGTTTCAAAATCATCTCGAATATACTTATCTCACTTCTAATACTCATGTTTATGCCTCTTTTGCTCACCTATAACTGAAGAGTTTACGTCCGCTAAAGATTTACCGAATAAAAACTTGGAGGGTAAATCCTATTCCTTATAAATTAGGAAAATTTACTTAAAAAGAAAGAGGAAAAAACAAAATTAATAAGTCATAGGGGAAACTTCATTAGATTGAACATGTTCAACCCTCTAACCTGAAAAACCGCAAACAAAATTCCCGTGTTGGAAAATAAATTATGAGGCACCCAAAACATACTTCTGAAATTTCGAGCACTTCTGGAATTTAGCCCCAAATAAATTCACATATAGGTTTTCTGACCTCTGTCTCATTTCTATTGGGGTGTGGAGTTGCACACTACCGGAAAATTCGCTAATAAAATGCGTTTGGAATAAAAAGGTCGAGATTCACTTCAATTCGCCTAAAAATTATAAATAACTCGGAATTTAAAAAAACTTAAATTTAAAATTATTCTGGAAATATTTCAGTCTTATAAGAATAATATAATTTTATTTACCTGATTCGTCATACCATCTTTAATATATTACAAAATAAAGTATAATCTTACTTCCAAATTTTAGAAGCACATTTCTGTCTGACTAATAAACTGAAAAAAATACTCAATAGCCTAGTTAATACTTACTTGTAATGCAGAGATGTTAGTAGAGTTTAACAAAGCAAGTTAAGAAGTATCGTTTTTATTTACTAAAACACTGTTACTTTTGTGAATTTAAAATTTCTAACTCCAGTCCTGTCAGATATTAAATTCAGAAAAAAATAAAAAATAAAATTTAAAGGAAAAAAAAACAAAGGATTCAGGAATGATTCAGCTTTGAAAGTTTTAAAGGTTACTTTGAAAACAGGAAAGCAATAGTTAATCAAGGAAACAGTCTTAGTGGTTCAACTTAAGAACTAGATAAAACATGGTATAGCGCAAGTTAGTGTTTTAAATCCTGTGTGTTTTAATATCTATACAAACGACATTCAAAAAATTATTACAAGTGACTATGAAAACGTCTTTGCCGACGATTCTCATTTCATCGCTTATCATAAAAACTATAAGGCTCTGAAAACATCCCGAAATTGCTATTATGATTTTTAAATTGGGCTCATGACAAAGGTCTCATGACTAACAAACACAAAACAGTCATTATGTTGAAAAAAATTGCCCCATATTTCTTCTGTAGAAGACCCTGAAACTAAATCACATGATTGTGACTGTCTCACCAACAATAGTAATACAAAAATATGTATCTGTAAAACAGATATAAAATCCTTGTATAAAAAGATGAATATCTAGGTGTTACTGTAGATAATGCGTTTTCTTAAGAACCTCTCATAGTACAAGTTTTAAAGAGATTAAGAGTATGCTCGTACAAAATTTATAACAGATGAGCTTTAAAATGGCGTATAAATCGATATAATCGTATAAAAAAATGGCGCACTATTTGAATCGATATTAATATATGGGGTCGAATGTTATGGTGCTAATAGTCATTTATCAAATCTATTGAATCGAAAAATAAGAATCTTAAAGCACCGCAGTAATAAAGCAGAAAATCTTAAACAATTTTATTTTTACAAAAAATTTTAAAATTTATTTAAAAAAGAAAAAAATATAATAAATGTTTTAAAAAAATTATTGCACTATAACAGGAGGTTTAGTAAACGTTTACCAGAAGAACTAATAAATAGATCAAGCACAAAGAAAACTTAATAAAGAAATATTTGACTGCGTACTTTCTCACGGTAGAACGAAATTAAAAGAAAATAATAAAAGAAAGTTCATTGATTTTTTCACTATATAAAAAAATTAAGCAGAATTAGTTTTTCAGCTTAGAAAAATACATTACTTTTAAAAAAATGTTTCGTTTATTCTTGTTAATTCAGGGCTAATCATCATATTTACTAAAATTGACCCATAGAACCAAAAACCAAAAAAAAAAAAATTGCTATTTATAAATGACCAAAGGAAAAAAAATCCTCAACTTCCTTTATGTCTAAATTCCTGGAAGAATAAAAATATAAAATATTATTGCAAATAGACCTGCAACTACTAGGATCACTTAATGAGTATTGATCGAGGAAGAAGTTCAAGTAAGTACTTTACATTGATAACTTTTCGTCAACAATTTCGTAGGTAAGTTATATTATAGTAATGTAATAGTAATTTTTATCATCACATCAAAACGTTTTACCCATTAGATATTTCAGATGAAACGATCCAATATTTAAAATATAAAGGTAGATCCCTTACTCACACAATTTATCATGATAATCCCTTGATAGAATGTACAGCCGATATCAAAGGATATAGAGATTACCTTAATGTTTCATCTATCCCAGCTATATATATATATATATACATATATATAGGTAGGAACAAATGGCTATTGTGAACAGTGGAACAGTGGAAGCTCTGTTGGAGAATGGAGCTCTGTGGCTGCTCAATATCGTAGTACGGTATCTGTCCAAACCATCTATCGATGCCACTACATTCATGCTCTTCCCAGTGTTCCCGGCTCCCGCGTTATTTAGAGTAGAATAAATACAGCGGTCCGTCGAATGTGATGTGTAGTTGGATTTAGCTTGTCCGTTATGTAGCATATTTTTTATCAACTACTAACTAAATTATAGGGGAGAAATCTTTGTTACAATTTGTTCATTCCAGAATATAAAAGCAATGTTTACCAATGTTTATCATTAAGATCAATTTTAATGACTGCAGTTAATAAAGACATAAGATTAGAGCGCATCATGGCAATGTAGCGGTACAGAGTTTAATTTAATTGTTATTAGGTATTAATAAATTAAAAATTTTTCCATAATTTTTGTAGTTTATAAACAGTACACTTGACTATGTAAAATAATTAATTAGAAATTTAACCGTTTGAAGAAGCCTCCAATCCTTAATATTCATTCGACCCTAATTTGTTAGACCACTCATCATCATTATCAAATAAATTATTTTTGGTGAAACTCTAGGGCCAACTCTACTAAATAACTTTTGAAAATATAAAAATCACACAAGAATCCAAAAACAACGTATTTTGTCTTAGGATTGAGTAAAAACCAGTTACACTGGGTTCATGGAATTCGAGGTAGGTATATGAAGTAGGTATATCCTTCCACTATGTTTTACGTAATTTTTATGTTTCATCGCGACAATCACCGCAAATCTGCGATATAACGATTATAGACGGTATAATGTTCTCTTCTAGCAATATTTATAAGAATAAAAACTGATTGAAAGCACATATGATTCAATGATAACTTAATTTTTTTTTAAACACATTATGAGTCAATTTGTATAGGTATTCATTCATGTCTATTTCGTTCTGAATGCATCTTAGTTATTTTTGTGTAATATGAATACTTTTTTTGGAAATTCCGAGGTGTTTCTTTCGAAATGATTTGTATTCTTTTTTTTTAAGTTCAATGAATTAGTGAAGCTCCTTATGGAACAGGCATAGGTCTTAATACTGCTTTATTAGGCCTAGTGATATCTTTTGGATAATTTTGATTTGAAACATTGAAACATTTCGTAATTTATTTATTTATTTTTTTTATTTTAAATTAATATGGTGAATAACAGTTTACTGTCCAACGTGAGTTGTAACTTTTTTACGTATTTTCTTGATAGGTATCAGTGAGGAATTCATTCTCATAATAAAAATTTTTAATTATCTCAAATTAATTTAAATGAGAGGCAACAGTAGGTGTTGTTATATTACAGAATCAATAATTCATATAAAAATCAATAATCCAATTTATTTATATCAATCATAATTATTAAACATAATTTTATTTTATTTTATTCTATCATAATGAGGTTTTTATGTGCAATAATGAAATAAAATGAAAAATAGTTTTTATTATTCTGGGAATAATAAAATTATTATATTAATTTTAGTTTGTTAACATTTGGAATGCATGACAATAATCTGTTTCAGTACATGATATTATGTGAGTTCCAGTATAATAATAGTTTCCCAGCCAACCATAATTCCACAGACGAAACTTTTTGCACGAAATTTCCTCGTTTAACGCTAAGTTGGTCTCACAGTCACTCTAGTGTAACCCATGAAACTTTATCATACAGTGTTGTTACTGTCATCTAAACAAAGAACACATACACGAATTCCTGAATAGCATTGAAAATGTTATGAATAATGTCCATACGATTGAAATATTTATTTCGCTAATCAATGGTTCTAAGTCCGTGTAAGCTTTTATAAGACTTTTCACAGGTCGTTTGTAACCGTCAAAAGTTTTAGGGTTTTTCTTTCACCGAAGTCTTTTAATAACATTTCACGCCAAGCTTTTATTATTATTTTTTTCTGTTTCTTGCAATTAATTTAGAGATTTTCTTGTTTTCAGAACATTTAAATTGAAGAAATCAGTAGAGAAAAGTGTTTTATGGCTTTTTAGAAAAAATACAAATTTGTGCTTTAAAGAAAATTGTAAGTAGATTTTTCGGCCCGACCTCTCGTTTAATTTTTAAATTGCAGTAATTTTCTATTATAAAAAATCGACTTTTCCAGTCCAATTTTTTTTCCACAAGTATTCATACTTACAATAATACAGAATATAAAGAACGAACAAAAAAAAATCAAATTATATAGAGGGTACTCTCAAAATTAAAAAAATAAAAGTAGCAAAAATAAATTAAAATATATATATATATATAATATATCATATTTGTATTTTAAAAAAAATATGTATAAATAAAAATATAAATCGAATTAAAAATATAATAAAATAAAATCTTACTTTATGGTAATCTCGGTTATCGAAATTCAAAAATATTTTATTATAAAATGCTTACTTTAATACCTAACAGATCTCATCTATACACACCCAAATCCTCAAAAACCACTTATACACCAACCTCCTACGAATCATTGAACCCTAATACGTTGGCTTAGAGGTATTTTAATGAGATTTATTTAAAAAAATATATTAAATTTATTTTAAACTTCATCACTAATAGAAGAGATGATTCTTAAATCAGTTTAAATCAATGATCATACTAATCAAAACAATGGTATTATTTGCCGTTTCCTTAAGAATCAAAAACACTGCTTATCATTTCATATTTTTTTTAATTTGTTTCTTAAAAAAGTGTTTATGTTAACAAATTTTAATTATATTTGCTGCATATTGGAGTCCCTTTAAGCTTTAGCAATCCAGCTGCCTTCGTTCTATTTTTTTTCCTCCTCTAGCTATAGTGGCTTGGCGAAAACTTAAATTACATAACCTAAAGTCTTGGCACGATTCTCATATTCTAAGACTATGCATATTTACTGAGGCAAGGAACATGCTACGGTTTCATTTTATTTTGTTGTTTTTTTCTTGTTTTCAATTAGTTTCAACAAGTCTTTACTTTTTCATACCGTTTCTCTCCAGATACTTTAATTATATAGTAGTTTCTTTCATTTCTGTCTATTTAAGTTGATGATTTCTATGCGATCGATGGTATCAAATTACATTTTAAAATATTTCTTAGTAATTAATAATAATCCTTTTATTACTGTTTAGTGAATTGTTGAATGCACAATAAATTTAAACTCATGTTTCAAGTTTTTGTTACTACTATTGTTAACATTTTCGCACAATCTGCAAATGTTCATTTAACACATTTTTTTTTTAAATTCAGTTTAATCAATAATTTATTTATTGTATTTCAAAATATAAAATTAGTAAATAACAACAGATATTAATAAAGTAATATTCATCCATAATTTTGAATCCTTTTCCAGTAACATAATTACTGAGGTATTGTCAGTATTAGTTTATAAATGTATATTATTTAAGTATTAAGGTCAATTATGGAGTTGTGTGCACCAAAAGATCATGATTGGATTCTCTCCACCTTTATTTAGTAATCTCTGTTGATTTGAAGTTATAAACCCATTTCTTTTATATTAATGAGAGCTTCAAACAACATTCACTTACTTTAAGATTAAAATTAATCCTCGCTCGTTTCATAGAATATGTTTCTATATTAATCATTATGGCAGTACTCTTCCGAAATAATTTTCCAAATTTGGCTGTCAGTTGACCGATTGACTAACTCAAATTCCAACAGTTTTAGAAAATTACTTCTAATAATAGTCTCATTTCAAAATTTTAACATTTTTCTTTTCCAAAAGTATGGCAGAAATATAAGAAAAATTACTTGTGTTTAAACACCAATCTTCTAACCCAGAAAGGTTCAATTTATATCATATAAATATTTAGTGCTTTTCTTTTTTTTCCTTTACAACTATTTCTGTATTTTTAAAAAATATTTACTCTACACCGACGTTTCGCAGTCCTCCTCTATCTTCAGGTAACTTTTACATATTTTAAAAATAATATAATAATACAAATCAATGTATAATATTATAATATTATATGTATAAAAATAATATCCGGTTTCTTCATGGCTCCATATGTGTAAAATCTATGAATTATACCTCCTGAATTTTTTAAAACTAATTTGTTTGGGAAAAACCACTGGCTATACTTGGTATCTTTAACAAAATGAAACGAGATTTACCTTCGTCCCAATAACATGCTATACTTGCATTTTAAATATTTGGAAAGGAGAAAAAAAATCAGAAAATATTGATATGAAAAAAAAAGTTAATTGAAATATATCTGCTATTAACTTTCAATTTATTTCTAAATTGTTATAGAACCAATTATGAATTGTCATTTTTGAGCTGGACTGCTCACTCAGAGACCATTTTGCGAAATTTGGTTATTTACACTCAGCTAACCGCGTGTATTTGCGTCAAAACTCGATTACAAATTATACATAATCCCAATACTTTCCCTTAACATATTTTCCATAAATAGATAAATGATAATAAAATAAAAATGTTCAATACTTAAAAAAATACATTTTCCGATTACTCATGAATTGTACAATTTTTGGAATATTATAGCTACTCAATTGAAGAATAATGGAATTCTCTACAATTCTAAACCAATATCCTCTAAACCGGGCTAGTATTAGCTAATATTAGATTTCTGTGTATTTTGTAAATAACAGCATGGTTTAAAGTTAATTAATAGCAGAAATAAATTATTTTTCAATGAGCTATACCTATGGAATTAGGAAAATGTTTTTAAATGTCTTACAAAACAAAATAAAAAGTCATTGATATTGTACTGTTATAAGCAAAACTGTGGTTTATTAAATATTTTAACTATATTGTAAAAAGAATTATTGGAGTAGTTAGGCATGTTCTTTTGTAGTTTAGTCCACTTTTGTGGAATGATCATAAAATTTTGTCAGATAAATTCGAGTATACCCCCTCGATTAATACAAAGGTGGGAAATCTAAATTGTTCATAGTGAAAAATTTTCCATGGTTTATTCACAAAGTAAACTCAAAGTAGCCGCCGTCTTTGCCATAGATAAAATTTAGCACTCCTAAAGAAGATGGGTACCAAGTCCTCCGGCAGTGCGGGCCGCAGCTTCCCACCCGCCATAATTGCTCCTTAATTCATGAACGAGACAAAAGATCAAACGATTATTCACGCTTGTTTACTTTTTCCATGTTTTCCCAACGCTCTGTCAAAATTAAACGAGGAAAATACCAGGGTCCTTTCTCTGGGTTGTTTGGGTCTTCCTCTACTTGTATCTTGTGTCGACCGAATTTCAAAGAGAAAGGAAATTTCAAGTAGCAATCAAATTACTGCTTGAACATGAGGGTTTTCGTGTAAACCCTGAAAGCCCTAAATTAAGACGCTTCCTTGTATGAACTTCCGACCTTTAATGAACATTTTAAAATCATATTTTCAATTTTTAAAAAACCTTAAAAATACTGACAATGGAATAAATGGCGTATTTCAAATAATTTAAATAAATTCAATCATAATAACGAAAAAGACTAGAAGACGAAATATTTAACACATAATTTGTTTCTATTTCTACTGTTCATGTTGCCAAAATATATACATTTTATTATAAATCTATAGCTTAAATAAAAGAGTATACGCACAGATGTTTACTAATGGATGTATATATTTTCCTAATATACTGAATGACTAAAGAATACAATCCTATATTTTTACATGCCTCAATGTCATACTTTTGTGGTAACATTTTATCGTAATATATTTGTTAGTTTGTTAGTTTTGAAAGGGCGTTTAACAGCCTGGTCATCAACGCCCGTTGGTTATTGGCTTTGGTAAGGCCCAGAGGTGCCATAGTCATAGCTTTGGTATGGTGTACTGATCCGCACCAGTGGGATTCATTTCCGTGAGATTTGAAATATTATCTAGCTAGACAATTATAATTTGTTTAATAATTGTTACGATAGTGGAAAGGATGATGAAAAGCAGATAAGTAACTGTTCTAATTTTAAAAATAAGGCAAGATAATTATAATAATTAAAGGCTGGTTATGATGGATGAATTTAATGACTGTTTCTATAATGGATTCGTCGTTTCTCAACGCCATTGGAACACTTGCGGGTATCCCTAACTGGATCAGAGTCAATGTGTAGTGATGACATTCTTCAAAAATGTGTTTGACGGTCACTATTACATTTCGAACATTTTGGAGGGGCCTCTCCTGTTATGAGGTGGATGTGTGTCAATCGGGTATGTCCTATTCTGAGTCGGGTGATCACTACATCTTCACGGCGTCTACTTCGGGTTGATATAATCCAGAGCTTCACATCTTTCATTATATACTTCAACTTACTGGGTGGACTTTCATCCCACATTGCCTGCCATCTTTTATTAATCGATTCATTTAAAGGGTGAGCAAGTTCCTTTGCAGTTAAGATTGCTGTGGTTCTATCTGGAAGGTCTAGCGCTTCCTCTAGCAGCTTTGTCGGCCATCTAATTTCCTGTAATACCAACATGCCCGGGAGCCTAAATGAAATAGACTGATTTATCTATTTGTTTTAGCATTATTAAGTATTCATGAATTCGTTGAACAAGTGGGTGAACTGAATACATTATATCAAGTCCTTGAAGAGCGCTAATGGAGTCCGATATTATTACTATATTGTCATTTGGTATATTTGCAATAGTAAAGGGCGGATGCTATGGCATTTAGTTCCATTTAGTGATCCGTTAAATCGAGCCTTTTCTCCAGGTCTAATCATAGCATTGGTGGCTTCCACTCTACTTGAGATAGAGAAGTTCATTCCTAATCTATTCTCACAAGATTAGTTTTTATTATGCTCACCTTAGACGATGGCCTATCTCCTTTCCCTTTCTCCAGAAATCTTAGTCCGTCCGCTTCATCTCGGCTACCAGTGTAATTTCCCGTCTCTCCCCGGCTGTAGTCCGTCCGCTTCATCTCGGCAACTAGTAAGCTGGCTTCTATCATGACAGTTCTAGTCCGTCCGCTTCATCTCGGCAACTAGAACTGTTACTCTACCTCAGACTCTCCTCTCTCACCTAGACCTTTTCTACCTAGTCAGTGTCCAGGGCTCATCCCCTGGCGCGGCCTTGTCGTGGGCCTTCTGTAAAGTAGGCATCAGGCTGGAGAACCGCCTAAGGTCTGGTAACCCAGACATATATATATATATATAAATATATATATATATATATATATATATATTTGTTTTTCAATGGTATTTTCACGTTTAAGAACCCCGTGAAATTGACAAATGTGAATTTTTTGTATGTACTTTTGAAGGTTTTACTGGCCATAAAGAAAACGTATAGACTGTCATATTGGTTGTGGCGATACAGGGAAATACTATAACAAATAAACTTTGGATAACAAAAATATTTAAATCAGAATGTTGAACATTCTGAAGATAGCTCGTAACCTTCTTTGTGATAAATATTTTAAGAAGTTAAAACGGTTTGAATTTTTCCTCGAAACAGTATGATTGAGACATGTAAAATTATAACCCATTGAAAAATAATTAACATTGTTTAAAAATATCTAGCTTTTTTTCTATTCTTTTTTCTAGAATTCGTAGTTGCAAATATGAGATGAGATTTGTGATTGCTGTGGTGTCGGTCCCAAAGACTCATTTCCACGGTGCAGATGTTTGTTGTGCAAGTAATATCAAAGCAGTGAAAAGTCTATGCTTGTTTATTACTGATACTGAACTTAATTTCGGTATCAGTTCAACTTGCTGAATAAATATGACATTTGTCACCATAGATGCTAACAATAAGGAAACCACATGATTATAATTTGCGGATAGGGTTAGTGTTATGAGTTTATAAGGTTTGAAAGATCACTGCGAATTCTTGTATATATGGCAGTTAGTTGTCACGTAGATAGTACTCTCAACTATCACGTTTGTGCCAAATAGATAGTCCTACCACACTACCAGTCTCATTCTGATGCCATTACTGCCACGATAGTAAATGTCATCAACGTTGTTGGGGTCTGCGATATCTGTCGCTATATTTCTTACAAATCTGTAGAGAATAGATTGATGAATCCATAGGTATGCATATCACTGTTAATTAATTATTAATAACGATATTATTGTAATTAAAATTATTTTTATATCTTACTGTATGTCAATGTTATTAAAAAAAAAGTTCTTTAAGGGATTTCATTACTGCAATTTTTAATACTTCTATATAATCTAATTAGCTTAATTTTTTCATTAAATTTTATTGATGCATATTATAAATAATACTTAAATTTTCTTAATAATCGATGAAGTAGTGTTCAATTATCAATAAATTCCAATAGAAGTAACAATCAATTTTATCAATGATTAAAGATTGATTTTATCTGGACTCTAAGAAGCTAGAATTCTCCAGAGGCATTAGTTCCTTATTGTATCAGTCAATCCCTCTTTTCTTGACCTTCTGAGCTTGTAAGAAATGCTCTTTTCAAGCTATCAATTTGTTATTTTCCATCCTCTGAGTTCCCTGCTATGTATTAGTGAATTTCCAACACGATTATCTAATAATTGTAGTTTTATTATAAAGTATATAGTTTCCTGATTGTTGAAGGGTTTGGGAAATTTAGTTTGTTATTTAAATATCGTATATATCCGTGCAAATTAAAGTAACACCGGTCTATATAAGCGTTTCCAACTGATTAGTTTGAGCAATTGAAACAGTTTCTTTGGTTCCGGGTATGAGTGGAGTTAGATGCCTGATGAAACCTATTTTTCTAAAACGTTATTTGAACAGCAGCTTAGCTGTGAGATTCCTGAAAGTAACTTCTCGCCATTCTAAAAAAGAAAAAAAGAAGTTTTCGTGTTGGAAACATTGATACCAATGTTCGACTTTCCTGTCTCATGTACAGTTATTTTTTTAGATGGGATTTCTTGGACTCATTGTTTTTTTACACAATATTTATTTTGAAACCCTAATACATTACATCATGAGAAAACCATTTATGTCCTCTAACCATGATCTATAATAATAATCAGTTTACTGTAAGATTTAATTCTATGCTTATTTATCATAAATAGAATGAAAATAAATTAATTTTGAGCTTAACTAATTAAAATTATTATTGTTAATTTTCTCAACACACTGTATTTGTCCCTGTTATTTTTTATGAACTTTCGCTTTTTTTTTCTGTTTTGAGAAAGTGCATAGCAATGACTGATGCCCAAAAGAGTTTTAACATTAGCAGCTACCTCATCAGGTAAACGTAGTTGATGGTTGGGGCTTTTGGGCATAAAACCCTGAGGTCATCAATGCCCACGTTTTGCACTTTATAATTCTATTTCAAGATTTGAAATTCTTTAGATAATTGCTAAATAAATTTAAATAATTACTTATTTTAGAATTTTTTAATTCATATGACAAACTTTTGGGTTTAGATCTTATTCAAAAGATTATTCCGTTTAAAAAAAATTAAAACCATTTCTATTTTTTTTTTTTGGTCATCATTCAGGGCATCCGAAACACTCGGTTCCACTCCCAATCTACGTAAGTTCATGTAATAGAAATGACATTCTTCAAACATGGGTCTGACTGTAAGTATACTGTTGCAGTATTGACATTTTGCCGGTGGTTGCTTATTGATCAGGTATGCATGAGTTAAATTCGTATTCTCAATCTGGCTATAGATACCTACCTATAGCGATTGGAACGGTTTGATGTGGTCCATGGTTTAATCGTTTTTTAGTAGTTTTAAATTTGCTTGGCGGGCTTTCATTCCACATGGCTTGCCAACTAACTAATATTTCATTTTTCATCGGAAGACTTATTTCTTGGGGTTTCAGAATGGCCGCGCCCCGACTCGGAAGGGCAAGTGCTTGTTTGGCTGCAACGTCCGCCAGTTCATTTCCAGCGATCCCCACGTGACCCGGCACCCATATTAAGAAAACATTTTTTCCCAAGTTTTCTAGCATGTAGGCGTAATTGTGTATTTTTATGATTGCCGGGTGTTTCGGGTAAATGGTCTTCATGGCTTTTAATGAGCTTAAAGAGTCAGTAATGATAACAATGTTAGTATGCGTCACTGTCATGGAGAAGTAGAGTGCTGAGGCTACTGCATTGTAATTCAGCTGTATATACACTGCATAATTTATGTAGTTTTATTTTATGGGTTGAGTTAGTTCCGATTCAAATCGGATTTTTTATACTTGCCTTAGTAAGTGCTTAGTTCAGACCTTTCAGGAAATTCTACCAGGTTCATTAAAATGTATGAAACTACTATTCTTAGGAAAATAATGATTAAAGGCTAATTTTTCAGTGAATCTACTCATTGATCTACTCAAATTGGGCCTTACAGGGAGCTGAGGGGAGGAAGGGTTGGTTATCTACAGATAACCACTATATTGTATCTATGGTGGGGGAAGGGTCAAGTTTTCATTTAGTGGGACCACCACAGCAATCAAAGTCGACCTCTCCAGGCTGTATTCGAACCGGTGCTGTAAAAGTTCTGAGGATGCAAAAACCTTACATCCTATATATGCCTTAACTCCCTCAGCTACAGGCGGACAAATTTCAAACCCTATAATTTGTTTTCCTAACAAGTTAATTATTAATGCGTTGTCACAAAGTAGTAAAAACGTATCTGACACCAATTTTGATAAAACATTTTTTACGTAAAAAATAAATCAATTTCCTTGTTGATTAATTTGTTTAATTTCTTTTTATCCATTCTTTGACAATTATGCGTAAATTGTAGCTGATTACCAATTTATCATTAGATAATATTTGTCATAATAAATTTTCATCATTTTCAGGACTAAATTATTTTATATAATTAGGATGGATTTTTTTACTTTAACTTGGAACATTGATCCTCCTGTTTGATACATACACATCATTGAAGAACCGTAGAGCATAACCAAATGAAATCAATTTTTAATTACATTCAAGTGTGTTAGTTCTTTTCTTTTTTACATACTTTTACCATTGGATTCCTAAGAATAGTAAATTGCATTTAGTTATTAACTAAAAATGTTGCACAAAACCGTAACTAACTGATATTCCTCATTGTAGAATAGTTGTAATCAATTATTTATCTAATGTAAGTAAAATCAAGACCTTTGATATGAGAGAAATATTAATATTTATCATCGACCAATACCGTGAAATGATACAATAATATAGCAGCCCCATCCATCGTTCTTGAAGAGGCTAGTTCTGCCATCTGGCGGCCTTGTTTCTAACTAAAACGCCTATTGTCATTCCCCAGTTGGGCGGGACGATCCCTTCGCGATGCTCTTTCGGTTAATTGCTTTCCTCGGTCGGAAAACTGGGGCATCTAACTCAATAATAACACTTTCCCGGAGGTTACACATCGAGAAAATTATTTATACCGTTTGAACTCTCATCTTTTGCCTATATATTTTGTGGAGATATTTTCAGATATCATTGGCTATCTTGTTAATGTTCATAATATTTGTTTAGGAAACACTTCATTTTATTGAGAAAAAGAAATCATTTCTAAATATAAACTGGAATTACTGGAATGCAATGATTTCATAATTCGCCTTCGAAATCACTATAAATTATGTACATGTATTATGGGAATTCTCTGATTTTTTAAATATCTCTAATTCCGTAAATTTATCATAACATTTATATTATTTTACGGTTGAGCATAATCCTAATTTTTCAACATACATAAATACCACTTTGGTCGATGTATTTTTAAAGAAGATGTGACAGCTTTTCTGTCATGTATACTCATATCATACAACTTTTTATTCCATGTCCTGGAAAAGGCTTTGAAACTCATGTTTCACCATGTTGTCGGAGCGGAATCGAATTTCGCCCAATAATTTTTTTTTAATTCTAGGAAACAGATAGAAAGGTATGTGATAATATCATGTTTATTGTGGTTCATGTATTCCAATAGTCGACAAGAAATTTCGCTTTTTGGTAAAAAAAACAAAAAAAAAAACATGACTTTAATGATGATTACAAACTATGTTGTTTTTTTAAAACATTATGTCTGTGTGAGAACCACTATGAATGGGAAGCGTTATTATACGCCTCTCCTATAGTCACTAATTCCGGAAATTGAAAGTATGTTTGGCCGAAAGGGAATTAAGCTCCGACAACGAGGCGAGATGATGAATTGAATGTGTTTTCAAGGATAAGAAGGAAACTGGGATAGAAAAACTGTCACAGCTTCTTCAAAAATTCATCGACTGAAGTGGGGATTATTTTAAAAACAGAGTAAGTTGAAATAATACAAAAATTATAGAAGCAGACTTGAATTAATTGAAATAAAAAAAAAAAATCAAATGCTTTACTTCTTATTTGATACCTTCATATATATTTTATATTTACATAATTTGTAAATGTTTCAGTTCGGATTTTATTTTTTACAGCTGTTAAAAATATTCACAATTACTACACAGACGACAATTTTATATTTAAGACTCTCTAATTGTAGATTGTTGTCAATTGTTATTGATACATCAACTTTTAAAAGATTATGTGTTATAGTGATAGTAATGTTTAAATTATATAATTATTTGAGGGCTAAAATAAGTCCTTCTTATTCATACTTAGTATCTATATTACATTTAACTGAATAGTATTCATTCAAAAAGTAAAATTTGAAGGATTATAATTTTTCTCTTATTACATTATGTATGTAATAGTATTTATTGTAATAAAGTGTTATATCATTTTTAATAAGAGTATAAATAAGATTTGTTTTATTTTACAGTGTTGATTATCAAAGTTTTATTATTTATGTGTAGTAAAATTTATGTTGTTGAATATATAAAATTAAAATATACATTTTCATCATTCTGTTTATTATATTTGTAATTGAATTTATAAAGATAAGTGCAATTACAGATCTTAAGAAATATATATATTGTAGCTCCCAGTTTGAGCAACATTTGCTATTATTAACGTATCTATTATGATAGTCAGTATTCTCGAATTAATAATCTTCGACAAATCTAACCAATTCAAACATTATTAATATTTATAAATTGTGGTTCAGAGGTTAAAAATCACACTTGTGCTTATTAGCTATGATGTGGAAAAGTCGAAACAATATATTATAGAAGAAATAACATCTAGAAAATAAAAGGAGAATTGTGAAACTCATTATTTATTTATTGGAAAATTGTTGATTGACCGAAAAAAAACTCTAACAGAATTTAAACAATCTAATGTGAGCCAACATTTCACCTCACTTAGCAAGGCTTCATCAGGACATACTGAGTGAAAGTAAACAGAAAAATGAAACTGGCTAACATTAAATAATTTAATTACTTTTTTTTACTCCACCCGGACCATCTTATTATTATATATTATTTATTTTTATAAAATTTGCAGAAAAAATGTAGTAAAAGAATTTTAAAATTGAATATTTGACCAGTTCCAACACCTTAAGAAATTCTCGAAATCAAAGTTGTATTTGAGTATAGATTTTTAGAACTATAATAAGTAAAATCTTTAATTAGTTTTAAATCTTAACAGCTTCTTTTTACAATTTAAATCATTTCCTTATTTTTTATTTCTCACGACTTTTGGGAAAAATTTCGATGTCACCAATGCCACATTCTAACAGCAATCAAGAGATAACATTGTCAATTATATAGACCAGCAATACTATTGATAGAGCATTATAACTATTATCAAACCTAACCATCCGGAATCACAATTCAGCCCAAGGTCAATCTTAAGTCAAGTGATAAATGAATAAAAAAAATCTGGTTTACTTCTTTAAATATATTTTAATTAGGAATATCACCTACAGAGATCTTACTTGAAAAATGATTATATCAATTCTCTGTTGTATGCTTAACTCAACAGCTTTTCTATATTTTAAAGGTTATTGGATGACCTGTTTCTGAAAATAAACAAGAAGATAACCAGGTCAATGTTCTAGGTTGATATTCCGTCGACCTACGTGTTACATGCATCGTAAGATAAAACTGAAAAACTAAGCATGTATTCTGTAAGAGTACGCTTAAAATTTCAGAGCGTTATCAGGGCAAGGGGGTGCTCAAGTGGCTAATTCAGGTGGCCTAGATCATGGATTTTTGTATTCAAAGGACCTTCATACAAAGAGGAGAAGTGTAGCCTCCAAGGTTATTTGCATTTTTATATTACTTTTATGGGGCAGTTGGTTGAGCGGCGGTAGATAGGGAATGGCTGCTTCACACCTCCCTAACATCATATCCCTTTATCATAACCACTTCCCGGACAACCTCCTCGGGGTCATTTTGCAAACTGATTCGTGTTTCTCTTTTTTTATACTTTCATAAACTATTATATGGTTCTATGAAATGACTAAAACTATAAAACTTGAACAAAATTAAATCAAGAATCATTGGTTTAGACTATTAAATAAAAGCAATCGGTAATTCGAAATTTTATAAGATAAACACAACTTCCTTATCATCCCTCGATATCTAAAATATTGAAAAACTGAAAAAGTATTTTTATTAGAAGATAATAGAACCTGTTGGAGCGAGGGGTGTTTCGTTAGTGAAAAACCGACCTCTTCCCCAGTGTTAAATGTTCACTGGTTCGAGTTAAAATAAAACGGAGAACCTGAAATAAATATCACATACAAAAACAAATAATTATAAAATAATAGAGAAAATGAAATAATAATAAAATAACTTTCCAAGTGATGCACAAATTTAATTAATTAAAATATAAAAAAATGAACTGTTGTGTTGTTACAAAAATGAATGATGATGTGTGTGGTAAAAAAAAATAAAAATATTTTGATACATATGTAAAACACAAAAAAAAAAATCTCTTTACAGAAAAACAAGTTAATTAGAAGAAAAAAAAAAATATGAAGCTGGAAGGAAGAAAAGAAAGTCACTCACAGATGGGCGTAGGGATCGATATGCGCATATCGACAATAACATCAAGAGTGTAGAGTTGGTTGACCAGAATGACCGCCGGCGAGCTGGTGAGAGAGAGTGCCAGGCAGCCCGACGACTCCCAACAACCGTTGATTGCACAGTGGTGACTGCCGGCGAGTCGACGAAAGGGTTCCAAAAACAAACAGCTCCAGCACAAACTTGGCTCAACAAACAATGGCGGCGAAGCGTCCGTGAATCAGAGAGTCTAGCGTCTTACACCGTCCCAATGCCTCCTGAGATCGCTCCAGTGCTTCCTAAATCTTCACTGCCATCTGCCTCATCCGCGGTTATGCAGCACTGGCCCAACTGCCATCGGTATCGTTATAACCACCGCAATGCATTTATACACTAAACCTCCTTATATCCCTTATTTTTATGTATCAAATTAAAATTACGTACGAGTAGTTAAAAAAATAAATTAATTAATTAATGAATAAACATAAACTTAAAACTAACGAACTTTTTTGAACTTGCAAAATTGCCAAAAACATTAACCTAGAAAAAAGCAAACTTTTGGGCTTTAACAGAATCTAAGCAAGGGCTATAGGTATTAGTAGCTATGAATCCATCCCTGCAATATAGGTATTACATAAATAATAATATAAATAATGTTAAACTAATAAGTGTCATATATAAATGAAATAAATTTAGTATGGTTCGTACATCACACCACTTTAATGAGCCCAAATTAATTCTTTTTAAAATATTAGTTAGCTAATATATTGAAAATATAATCTAAGTTTAGAGCGCTAGCATTATAACTACTGGAAACAATACTGATGGGCTGTAAAATCAGAAAATTATGGAACAAAGCAAATCTATGTAATAATATGATATACCTCTACTGTGAAGGTGAATCAGAGATTGTTACCATGATTTCCTTGCTTATACGATGCACATGATCCCTGATATTTATCTAAGGTAACATTGGAATGTCATTCGTACATAATAGAACTGGTACTAGATCCATAAAGTTCTTTTTTCGCTGAAGAATTAATATCAAAAACGAAATTAAAAATATAGAAGGAAAAATAAAGTACTCAGACCTATCACCCACAAATATTCATCCCATCATTAAATCAACATTTTTGCGTTCTTTGCTTTTTTTAAACTACAATTGATAATTACTGTTCTAATTATTTAGTCTTATTTTCTTTAATAATTATGTGTAGAGGCTTACATTCATTCTTATAGCATGTTTTATCTAACTTGAGACTTGACTTCAGCGTTCTATCATCATAAAAGTCAACTACGTCCTAACTTTACCATCTTGTCACAATACATTTCAACCATGGAAGAAACATTTATTTTGTCTTCAACAGGCGCTTCTAGTTTATCAAGTCGCATAGCACTGTAGCATTAGCCGATTATAAATGTCTATATTAATCCGTGTATTTAGTTTAAATTAATTATTTATAAAAACATTATTATTTTTAGGTTTCGGTTAAACAAATTGAACTCACATTTGTAATCAGCAACCAACCAGGATTTTGTTTCACTATGTTTCATAACTCATATCGATATTTTTTTAATTTCACATTTAACAACCTACTCCTGACAGTGAAATAGAGGAATACTTTACCGTAATTTAAATCAGGTCCCTTTAACCTGCTTGAGTTCGGTCATATGTTCATTACATACACTAAAGCAGGTTTTATTTTAATTAGTGAAATTCGCCAGAATTTTATAATTTCATTTATACTGTTCTTCATAAATACATTAAATATTTGTTTATACAATTCATATAGATTATTACTGATAACCTCATAGAAACGTTATTATATTCATTAAATGTGATCGGATATATTGGAATTTTCTACAATAAGAAGCTCAAATTGTATAATGCCTTTCAGTTCATGTATAATGTAAATGCTATGTAGTTTGAAGTGGGGGAAGGAGGAATTCTATACGGCTAATGAATGAATTCTTCAAGGCAGTGATACATTAAAAAAAGGGATAAGATTATACTTTATAATCATTCATTCATTTGAATTATAAATTCTTTGTATTGAAAATACTTTTAAGTAGATAAAATTAAAAAAATATATCATTATAAATAATAAGTTGGCAATATTAATAACTAATAACTAATAAGAATAATTAAAGAAACATTTTCGGTACTGCTAACAATCACTACCATATTCTTGAAGCTCAGACGTAATGCTATCCTTTCATCCACATCCGAATTTCTGAACCATCTTTCTTTGAGAGAAATACTTTTATTTTATTATACTTTATTCCTTAATGTGTTATATATTGTTCTCAGATTTATGTTAAGTCAAGGTGTTAAGAAGAATAAACATATTTGATGTTCATATGAATCGGACTTAATTTATTTAAGATATTCCAGAGACTTTATATTTTTAATTATCTGTGAAACTGTTGTGTGTCGTAATTAACCACAGTATTATTTTAGAATTTTTTTTTGGTTTATTGTACACTTGGAATGATTTACTAAAATCTTTTGGAAAGTAAGCATATTTAATTGGGTAAAGTATTTACTGTGAAAGTATAGTCATCAGATGCAGGACAAAGTATCCTGAAAATGGAGGATTTCGGATTGTAATGATTAAATTCCGTGGGAATTTGGAGGATTGGTTGAGTCTTAAGCAAAACTGTCCAACTAGGTCTGGCTGTAGCCATTTAGATATCGCCAATGAATTGGTAATAGCAGTCGAAGTCTTCGAAATAAGCAAGGAATTCTTTATGAGTATTCAACATTAGACAGATATAATCAGTACACAGATCTGATTGTTAGAGACAACCATCATTATGCAAAACAACAATGGGGTATTTAATATCTACATGACATATTTGGTACTGAAGTTTATTTTCATATTTTTTTGTGATCATGAATTGTTGATATTAAACAAAAATCAATAACAAGTGATTTTTTCAGTTTACGTTCCGTTGTTATACCCCTTAACTTATCTAATTTTTGCCAATAAAAATAATTATATTATCATACACAATTTCATACATACAAATCATACAATAGAAATTTTACTGTATATTATTTTAATTCAATCGGGGGAAAAAATACTGTTAATATAAATAGTAAAAAAAATAAATAAGATCACTTAAATGCGGACCTGAGCTATCACATCATAAGATCAACTGCCACAACAAATGAAGACAAATGGATAAAACAGGTGATGTCACATATATTTCAGATTTGAAATATAATTGAAATTAGTGGGTAAAATTTTTGAAGGAAAGTACTACATTTCTTAAGGTTAAACATGCAAAACCGTTATAATCATGTTAAAATCGATAAGAAAAAAACCTACAAGGAGAAATAACTAGCAATATCAATGAAAAATGGGTAAAACAGTCGATGTTCACAAATTAGTGAACCTTCAGGTTAGGACTTAGAGACTAATAATAATTGTATGATAAATCCATCATTTAAAAATAAATACTGATTTTCTTAGGAGTCGTCAAATTTGGAATTTCGTCTTTCCTTATTCAATACTAGCAAACCTGACAAAGCTTCACAATTGCTAGATTTAGGGATGTCCATAGATTAACTGGATACAATTGAGAGTATGTTTATGATTAATGATTTAATTAATTGCTTTTTATACCTATTTATTTTATAGTAGTAAATGACATTATATAATAAAAATATATAGTAGAAAAAATAAATACACGACTTAACCAATCTACACTAAACTTAGCGGAGTTTTAGGGATCTATAAACTGCACCAAAGGACACAAACCAGATCTAATTATACAGATTAAAACTTCAGGATATAAAATAAAACGTTGGAAAAGTATTTCTTTATTTGAAAACAATATTTTGCCTTGACGAGGGCATTAAATATAAATTGTGATAATATAGGTAAAAAGATCCAACATTCAGCTTTCTGACTGTAGTATTAACGTAGGAATTGGATTAAAATTAGAGATTCTTTTTTTAACCCAACAATATACAGAGTACATTGTCCCCTAAGAGGTGTCCCGGTGAGATTTTAGCTCATGGTAGACGATTTGTACTATTTCTTCATATTATATATATATATATATATAATATGAAGAAATAGTACAAATAGTAGTTTTTCTTTCTTGGACAAACTTTTCGCAAAATCAAAATTTTGTATTATCGTTTTCTTTCATTTGTTTCGCGCTATTTGTTTGTAATCCACAAGTTTTTTTCTTATTGAAAGTCTCAAATTGAGGGGTAATGTTGACATTAAGGCTCGTTTGAAAAGATGTAGCTTAATAAGTTCCTGTGCCAGCTGTTTTCAATATTGGCGTCTCTGTAATATGGCCAGTATATTAGATTGATAAATAATTTGAGATTTGATTCCTCCAATAACGAGCAATCAAAAAAAAATTAATCAGTGGCCGACGGTTGCTTTTTCTAGCTATTAACCCACCTTTCGTTAGGTTATGTAATGTAATAATTTCAGGCTTGGAGTTTAGAAGATTCTAAAAGCAATGAGTAGTAATCTAAATAAAAATAAGAAAATTGCGTTCAGAACTTAGAAAAGCTAATTAATCTTAAATAAAATGTTAATATCAACTTCAAAATGAAATTTATTTATTTCATCAGGAGCTGAAGAATCTAAATTCTCGTGTTGTTCAGGTGAGCGAAACGCTCAAGTGAGATAAACGGAATGTGGCGTTAAAGGTGTACTGGTGGGAGAAACGCTCAATCATACCGTCACAAGAACTGAGTAAAACTAAGTTGAGTAAAGGTCGGGAGATAAAAGGAAGAAGAACATAAAAAAAGCGGCAACAACAAAACGAAAAGGTTACCCGAAGGTAGACAAATGTATAAACAAAACAGTTAAAATTCTCGAAAAAAAAGGTGTATTTTTTCAAAAATGGTATTTACCGGTATCAGATGAAACTATAAACTTTGCTAATTCATAAAACAATTTGTTTGACCTACTTTACTGAAATCCTTTCCTGAAACCTTCCCGGAAAAATCCTGAAAACTTCGCCAAAAGTCACATCTCAGTCGGATGAACGGTATGCCAGCGCATCAAATACGAACAAAAAATTTAATTTTTACACATTAGATTTTCTTACAATACATGTATTCCTTTGGTCTCCAAATTCATTGTCCAAATTGGTCTTCTTCTGAGAATGAAAATTCACACTGAACAGAGTTTTTCCATCTAAATTAAACAACTGTAAAGAATAAATTAGACTTTTCCAACCCAATTTTTCATTTTTCTTGTTTCATCCGCCATGACTCGATGTATTTTATTGTGTCCATCGAGGGGAACATAGGATGAAATGTACATTAAGGGCAGTTGACTAAGAAGATCCAAGACAGATAATGAACGCCTGGAAGCCCTTATTTACAGTTGCTGAGTTGGGCCGATGCCAGGCCTCTCAACTCTCAAGCCGGAACCACTTCTGCCTCAGATCATACTCGTATATAACGCAATTAAAACTTACTAGGATTGTTTAATGTCTTTCCATTGTCCAAATTAAAAGTGATCATTGCATTGAGGTTGAAAATATTTTACTCAAACAATTTACAAAAGCAAACATTTTATTCCTAAATATTTTGATTTTTATTTCAAATAATAATACTGTATTACGTATTATTCATATGATTTATTAATTTAATTTAGAATAAGCATAATAATGATGATGAAATTGCATCTTAAGCAACTCAATACTATTATCAGTATATCCTTGGATAAAACATCCAATTTATTAACTCATCCAATTTAAAAAAACTTTATAAACTCAATTCATTTTAAACGGTCCAGCCATGTAGGTCTATTCCTTGACGTTTCAAGCATTAAAATAGTTTTTACACTATACAACTTTTTTTGTATGTAGTCTGCAAAGGACAAACATTTTTGTTTTAGTTTATTGTTACGAAGATCTTTCATCCTCAGAAGTGAAGGATTCCATTATATATTTTTTTGGCATGACAAAAATGTTTT
Organism: Halyomorpha halys; assembly: GCF_000696795.3. Classification (NCBI taxonomy): domain Eukaryota; kingdom Metazoa; phylum Arthropoda; class Insecta; order Hemiptera; family Pentatomidae; genus Halyomorpha; species Halyomorpha halys. The sequence continues at coordinate 748,869 of NW_027115007.1, forward strand.
TCAAGCAAAACATCCAAAAGTCAAAAGCACCCTGGTACGGCAACAACATGCCAATCTTCAGTTAACTTCGGTTAACTGTTAACCTTCAGTTCAACTACAAATGAAATTCTCCAATTCTCTCATTAATGCCACTGTGAGAACAAATATAAAGTATGTAGATCTTTTAATCTAAAAATTTAATTCAATGTCACGTCTGGGAGAGGTGCAGTTGGATACTGCTCCCTCTGATTTTTTCTGTTATGACAATTTTTAGAGTTAAACAATTAGTTTTTTGCCATATTAAATGACAGCTATGAATAACATATATGATTTAAAAAAATAAAAGTTGTCCTATCGCTTATGAGTTCACATACATGTAAGGTAGATTTTTTTAGATTACTCAACACATGATTGCCTTAGGACTTTAAAATGAACTAAATTGTGTTCAACATATTCTGACCTATAAATTTGTCTTTTTTTTTTTTTAATTTATCAAATAAAAATGTATAAAATTTAATTTTTGCAGTGTGATTTCATAAATAATGCACGATTTCTTTTTTTCTTGCTTTTAAAAATACAAGTACACTTACTTTATTTAAATTTTCAGTAATTAACCCTTTCAAAATTACACTTTCTTGAAAACATTTTTTTTTTAAATTTTAAATCTTCAAATTTCAGCTGCGATATTTCTGTCGTTTAAGCATTTAGAAATTTATCACATAAAAGTTGTCAAAAAAAAATTTTAATTTTTGGATTTGGCTCTTAGTAGGCACAAAAAATTATTATTTAGAGAAAAAATATACAAGTTTGTGTTTTTTATATTACTTAACCATCCACTACTGGGAATCTCCACAAGACTTAGGCAAACTTGAGTGGTCACATGAAACTGTGCGGCTGTAAATATTCCGAGAATGAAAAGTTCTAATCAACTCTTTAAAAAAAAACCTTCAATTAAATTACCTTTATCCTTCTCAACACTTAATTACAAATACTGCGCGGAATACTATATATATATATAAGTTAAGTATTGGCGAAAGCACAATGTCAAAAAATAGAAGAAGGAAAAAGATCTAACTCGCTTGAACTGCTGTAAAATACTGATCTATTTGCGGAGCCTGTCCGTCTATATATATACAATAGGTCAGCTGTTCTCGATCAGCTGATATGGACCTGTCAGCTGACAGTCCGTAACTTATATATATATATATATATAAATATATATACCAAAACAATAATTTAAAAAAAAAAAAGAATAAATACTACGGCCCGTCGGTATCCTTCGAACCGTTGGAAATAAATATATGATTGATGAGAGAGAAGGGACTTCATTTAAATTCCTCCTTCTCAGCCGAAGTAGGGGAATCTTCATAAATATGCGGTGCTTTCAGAAGTCTATTTTTCAATCTTTCTCATCTTCCAGATGTTCCTTCATATAGCGAGACTGAGCCGCTGTATTCGTCTGGTATATCGAATCGAATCAGACTTTAAAATCTAATACAAATAGGAATACAGGAGATGGAAGAGGGGATGTAGGGCGTTGAATATTAACCAGATAAGTCCCAAGTCAGATCAAGGAGGCTGCTCTTATTCCTACGAGGCCGTCAGGAGCAGCCCGAGATCTCCTCTAGCTTACACAGCATTGTACCAAAACACAGGCAAAAGGATTTTCTTTTTGGTTAAACCAATCCTTGAATATTAAATAGCAATCCGATTTGAGCTTACCCGTGCGAGATCCTTACGAGATTCGAATACTCGGTGGAATAGCTTTGGTACGTTTTCTTCATTCATTTTTTTAAAAAAATAAATACTTATACTCTCAATAAAGTTAACATTGAAATATAATAATAATGGTTTCATTATTAATTCATTCTCTCAATCCATTCATCATTCAAACTATCCAATATTTTTATGATTTAATTAATTTTTCTTTTTTAATTCTTTTTATTTATTGATAGATGTTACAATCTGCCACACGGTTGTGGGCAATAGGTATTAGTGATGAATGATCTCATACATACTAAAATAATGAATGATATTCATACTAAAATAATGAATGATATTCATACTAAAATAATGAATGATATTCATACTAAAATAATGAATGATAT
>NW_027115007.1:751085-766339 GCF_000696795.3 Halyomorpha halys
CATACTAAAATAATGAATGATATTCATACTAAAATAATGAATGATATTCATACTAAAATAATGAATGATATTCATACTAAAATAATGAATGATATTCATACTAAAATAATGAATGATACTCATACTAAAATAATGAATGATACTCATACTAAAATTACGAATGATACTCATACTAAAATAATGAATGATATTCATACTAAAATAAAATAAAATAAGAATAAAAATAAATGAAAAAATATATAAAAATAAATCTTTCTTAAAATATATACAAACATAAGGATAAACAAAATGAACATAATCAAATAAATGAAATAATGTAATCTCTAATCTCATTACACTCTTATATACAATATTAACACAATCGACCTGAGGACCCCTGAGCCTATTCGATCCCCCACGTGTGAGGGGTAGAGCAGAGCTCAAAAGATCCAAGCGCATCCCTGGTAGTGAGCCAGTGGAGGCTGAACAAGTGCGTTAAAGCCGCAAACACTAAACTTGAGTGGAGAATCTGACCATTGCCAGAACTCCAATTGTCCATTTTTTTTTTTTTTTTACAATAGGTCTCTTGGCCCCTGCCGTTTCAACCTTCTAGGTGGGTTGTAGGGATGGGTGGAACTAGGTTTGAGCCAAAGGATTATGATGGATTGGAAAGGTTTATATGGAATTTTGAGAATTTGGTTGGTATGAGGTCAAGGACAAAAAGGGATATGTAGGTCATGGTGTAGTGTTCTGTTGGAAACGTAATAGGGTGCATTAACAATGGTTCTAAGGATTTTGGATTGAAAGGATTGGATACGTTTGATGTTCGACAATTTGGCTGTTCCCCAAAGTTCAAGTCCGTAGGTCTAGATAGGTCTGAGTATAGTCTTATAAATTAGTAGTTTGTTTTCTAGTGAGAGATGAGAGTCGGCTGAGCAGTCGGTATAGTTGGTTGAATCGTCTGTTGAGTTCTTTCCTTTTAATTAGAGTATGTTGGTTCCAGGTGAGTGTTTTGTCTAAAATGAATACGAGGTATCGCACTAATTAATAATAATGTTAATAATTCGATTTTATAATAATAACTAAATACCTACATGTGTGCATGTATGTTGAGAGATAGCGTGGATTTACTGCGAATATATATGTAGTGGAGATAATCACGTTATTTATGATTTGTAATACATTTAGGAAGAACCTGACAGTCCTTTATGGTTACACATAGTATTGAACGAAATATTAGTGTAACTTTGGAAATCTGAAGTAAAGAAAATGACAAATATCTTTGTCCCTTTTAACCTTTTTCAGCAGAATTGTCAAAATTAGAATTTTTTTCTTGAGTGATCGACATTAGTTTTTGTATGACAAAAGCAAAGAAAGTATTGAAAATTGAAAATATCAAAACTTTTTTTTTATTTTTTGATAGGTAATATAGACTGAGTAGGAATGTCTAAGTTACAAATCAAGAGAATTGGAGTTACACTTCAGTTCTACTCCAGATATTGGAGATTCGCTAGGAAAAATTGCATCGTATTTATATCATTTCAAATCTTGAATATTTTTTGGCTAAGGCCTTTTTTGTAATGAAACAACACTCAGACTTTTTTTTTAACCAGTAATCATCAATTGTCATAAATTTGGAATTAAAATAATCTAGGATTAAAATTAATTCCAATAAACCCCACCAAATCACATTTACCCTTCGACGTAAACCCATGACCTCTTTCCCTACAATATCCTTTTATATTACCCCACTTATTCCTGTCGAACAGATCCGTTACTTAGGACTACATCTCAACAAACGACTGACATGGAATCCTCATACAAGACTAAAAAGACAAGAAACTGCTCGTAGATTCCGACTATTGCAACATTTACTAGACAAACGGTCTAAATTGCCAATCCATTACAAAAGACTGATCTACATGACAATTATAAGGCCTATCTGGACATACGGAGTTGAGATTTGGGGCTCCACTAAACCATCAAATTCCTCCAGAATCCAATCCTTACAGTCCAAAATCCTTCGTAAAATCCTTAATGCTCCTTACTTTGTCACAAATCAAGTCATCCATCAGGACCTCAATGTTCCACATGTTGCCGATTTGGCCAGAACCAGATAACGTTCCTTCCATAATAAACTTCTCAACCACCCAAATCCACTTGTTTCTAACCTGGCTTCTCCTTCATTACCTAATATTCCTCGTAGGCGTCTGAAAAGAAGATGGCCTCGAGACCTCCTCTAGAAATATTATTGGAGTTCTATCAGTGGGTAGATTCTCCACATGTTTTTATTATGTCACTATGTCACCTACAGCAAATTTACTTGTTGTATATATGTGTATACAGTTGTAAATAACAATAAATAAATTATTTAAAAAAAATAATCTTGTATATATTTTTTAATTTTATAGAAGGGACATAAACTTTATATTTAAGGGAATATCTGCGGTATAAAAAACCTATGATAGTTCACGAATCTCTATTCCTTGGAAGAAATGTGATTGAAACATGGTTAATTGTAATAGGTCATATTTCTTAAGACGTCCAGGACTTAAGGAATGAAGATGATTTATTGATTTGAAAAAAATTAAGGATAAGTTCAATTGCTGAATTATTAAGAAGGGTGTTAATGGAACAGATCCTAACAGCGCAGGATTAACAAAGCGAAAAACGAGCCCTTAAAAATTTTCTCCACAGCTATTGGTTCTAATAAAATCACAAACATAGGAAAATTGTGGTGACACGCCCATATAATAAAAACAAAAAATAATTACATCTGTTTAAAACTGATACTAAAATTAAAGGTATTTTTAGTTAAGTAGTAAAAATTTAATTTTTAAATCATTTATATGCTTGAAGAAATACATATAATGAAAATAATAATAGTTCAATAATTATAATTAATTATTACCGTACCTTTCTTTTGATTTAGTCTATGATTTATATGAAAAGTTGTTGGTGGAGTAGCAGTAAATACTGAAAGTGCAAATATTTAAAAAAAGTAATATATCAACTAGTTTTTAAATGCAAAACGATGTTTATAATTTATAATTAGTCATTTGGAGAAATACTTCATCTATTTTTTTCCAAAGTCTAATTGCCACCTTTTCTTCGTAAAACTTTACATTCGTAAAGTACAGTCGTACATCCTTAATTGGTTACATTAAAATACGAAAATGATAAGGAATTAGAATACTGCCTTAAAAAAGTTTTAAAAACTGTAAAGCGAAGTTAAATTTTTGTGAGATGAGGTTTTAAATTAAAAATTAAATTATGATTTAAAAATACCTATGAATTTATTTATTCAGGTTGTAATAAATATCAGGTAGTAGTTATACAGGTTTATTTCTGAGGTTTCATCTTTGATATGCAACATTTTCACTTATTTTACATAGACTTATTAATACTTGGATTATTATTTAAAACTAATCTAGGATAAATATTTTTTAATATCCTATAGGTAGATGCATAAACTACTTAACAATGTTTTTATTTGTTACAGGGGCGACGGAGGTGCACCCTGGCGTCATAGGAGCATCACCTACCCTTACATTCAAGGACTTCCCATCACTTAGATTTAGTTCGAATAGAATGTGATATATTTTTGTAAATATTAAGACAGAAATAATTTTTAAATTTGGCTCTGCGATTTTCTATTTTATGAGAAGTTCGGCTACTTTGTTCGATGGTATAAATACTGACTTTTGATTTCAATTTGGTGCTGTGTCATTAAAAGGTCTGTATAGTGATTGGTCCTGCAGGGAACCATCCAGTTGTTTACAATGCATTGGTATGTGTTCTGGAGAATTACATTAGTAATTTTTTAGAAATTATTATTATTATTTTTTGTATATATAGATACTAAGGCCTTTATGATTGTTTTATGTTAAATGCATTCAGCTGTAGATATCATTTATATATGGTGGTATATGTAATACTATTATGTATAATAGTCATTAGTGTTTAATTGTTATTGCAATTTTGGCATAAGATGAATTATAATTCTGATATTATCCTGTTTTTTAGAATTTACATACTATTTCTAGGCTATAAAAGGGTATTTAGAATTCCAAAATGTGAAATTAGGGTATCGTTCTACAACGAATTGCAAGTGTGACCCCTAGCGGTAAGCCTTAGGTTTTCTAAAGCAATGGCTACTCACAACGCACCTGCGTGAAACCTTGAGCACTGAACTCAGGGTTTCATTTTTTTGGAGGTTCCCTGGTATCATTTATGTCATTAGCTCTTTTAAACATAATGTTTAACATTTTTATCTCTAGTCCATTCATTGATAATTGTTACCGTTTTTATTACTAGTAAATTTGATCATTATTCTCACAGTTTTCGTATTTAATATTTACAGTCTCTTGTGGTGCATTTGATTCATTAATTATTATATTAAAGCAATCTATTAAATTTTTTGAATTTTTGAACACCGCCGATTAAATATTTTGTAATTAGTATATTATATTTTATATTAGACATGTATATAGAGATATTTGATGTGTATGTGTACATATAATTATTTAAATTTTTATGTGTACAGAAAAAATTCGAGCTTTGTTGTAAGTAATATTAATTTGAAAATAATAATTGTAAATGCTTTTTGTAAAGTGTGAAATATGATGTAAATAAAGTGATAGTCATTAAAATTACTTAAAACGTTCTTGGCTAACTATTATGACATTTTATTAAGGATTAGCGTTACAGAAATAATCAAGAATTCAAATATCTAATGTAAGATATAGTATTGTTCTAAAGTTATAGCTAATTAAAATATTACAAGTAACTGTAAAGTTATAAGAAAATTTATGGTAACGAGAGTCTGTTTTCGGCAGAAGTTCAGGTTGTAATTATTTTAAAGCTTTAGCTGTTTCAATGCTGTAATTTTAATTATTGTGCTTTATTCTCTGTGTGATCATTACCACTACAGTTATTAATTATAGTTAAAATAATGTATTATGAGACTCTCTTTCTTAAGTAAAACAATTGTTCAAAGACTTGTTTATTTTTTATCCTTTCCTTTACGCTTTTTCATCTAGCAAAGTTGAGGGAAAATTATGGAATTTCTAGTAAGTAATATCAGGTAAGAAAACTTATCCGTTTAGAATATTTTTTAACTATTTTTATTAAACAATTTAATTTGACAATTAAATAAATTTTAAAACAATTTAAAATTTTGATAGAAATAAAAAAAAATTAAATAAATTTAGTAAGTATTATAATAACGAATTATAAAGCACGAAACATGGGCGCTAATGACCTCAGGGTTTTACGCCCTAAAGCCCCAGACAAAATTAACAACAACTATATTAAACAAATTAATAAATTTGATGAGATTTTCATCAATTAGTTAATTGAAGAATTACAGCACACCTATGCACTATATACAACTGAGGTAGTATTCAGCTCTTATAAAATAATGAATAGTAAAACAAAGTTCCAGCTAATCAACACCCAACTAGATTTAGCTTATTTAAAGCAGGCCGGTGAATCTGGCCCGACCTCAAATCTGGGGAACCTGTCATTCCCCATTATCAATAAAACATATAATTGAAGAATGCCAATCATTTCGTCAAGCCTTCGAAAATAATAAAATTCCACGAATAAGAGAATTGGCCCTTAAAGACTCGGAAGAATCCATAGACAAAATAATAAAATTTCTCAAAGAAACACAACTGTATACTAAAATATAATCCACCAATACCGACCAATGTAAAAAGGAAATAGTCTACATTCAACTATAAGTCAAGAAGATAGATGAAGTAAAAAGGGTGTAATAACCTAGATGTTGATCGCCCTGAATAAAAATCTAATCTAATCTAATCTAATCTGGCCCGAAGTCATTGAGCCGTTAGAGACACTAGAAGAGCGACTACTATCCAGTTCCGGGGCTCTAAGATCAGTATAGAATCAAGAAGCTATTATAGGAGCAGAAGTTTGACAATAGAAAACAATGTCAGATTCTTTGGAAATTCAGCATTTGGCCATAGATAAGATATTCTACAGCATGAAGCAATTTTGCACAGAAGTATGGCTTGGCAGCATCTCATATGTTTTTTTCCAACCCGTTCGCCACAGAAATACTATTTTTAGTATAGGGACAGTGATTATGGCCACCGAGCCATAGAGAATTCAGGAATTACCTATAGGGTCGATATTTCGAAGTTTGGGCCTTTGGCAAATGCTTTACATAAAAAGCTAAACTCATACGGATTTGGCTTGTGAACTTTAGCAGCCAGTTAGTGATTGGAATACGCAAAGTAGCAAAAAGATAGGCAAAACTGCAGAAAGATCTAGCAATTCTTGTGTTTCAGAGTACTATCTTTATCATTGTTGAATCAAGACTCCTGGTACTTTACTTTTCAGACCCTACGTTCCTAAGTCCATGCGACACCACCTAGTAAACTTATGATGGTGATTTCTCTGACCAAGCATGAATAACGACGTCTCAAGCTCGGCTCGTTCCTGATACTTTTGCTAAAATCAAATGTAATCCGTCACAAACTCTTCCAGGTACTTTAGCTCCAAAGTCTTTCTCTTTAAACTATTGCCATTTTCCGACGGTAAGTGGTATTATGCTATTATAACATCATTCAATTACTCACACGTTGGTCTACAGTTCAACACTGCAGGTCGCAAAATAGAGAGAACGTTAGAGCCAGTGGTACGAAAATGGTCTACAAACAGCTTTTGCGCCTCACAGCATTATTCTTTGAGCCAGAGAAGTCTGAGAATCAGGATGTCGTGTGATGCTAAGGGAGGCGAAGAAGAACCTCCTTTATCCCCACACCGTCGCAGTAAGACCCAGACCTTCGTGTACGGGGACCTGAAGGACTGTATCCACTTGTTTTTGAGGGATGATTTTGCTCACTTAGCCTTTCTTTGGGCATTATAGATTGATCTCACCGGAAGAGAAGACATAAGAGATTCCGATCGCAATAGAACCGAAAAACTATTTCGATAGATCGACTAATGATATTACATATTCTTCCCAGTGTGGTAGGGTAACAGTCAAACCACTTCCACGGCAGCAGCAGGTTAAGCAAACCCGAATGATCTCGACACTGAACAACATCAACTGCAGTCGGTATATCATTCCCTTTCGGGATGTACAGTGAAGTCTATGATTAGGTTTTATAATATCATTCGGAGAAGTAATATAATAGGAAGGTAGAAGGGTTTCAGCGAAATCATCTGACTTGTGTAAAACAAAGGGGCTGTCAGCAAAGGGATTGTGTAAAACGGATTTACCACTTTTTTTAGTGGTAATCCGTAAATGGATGAAAAATCCGTATCCAATACTTGTGGATTCAATTCTTATCAGTATTTTTATTTTTTCTGTGTATTTATTTGAAACCAATTTTTGTTTATTATTAATTTTTTTTAATAACAGTCAGCTTGTAGAACTTGTATAAACCTTTTGCCAGATAATTGATTTTGATTTTTTTTTTTTTTTTACTGTTATAAAGTGTTCCCAACTATTTCTCATTTGTGTATATTGCTGACCTGATCTATTTTGAACAATTCATTGGTCTCGCAATTTGGTAATATAAAAGTGTAGAAGGAAATCGGATTGTGTATTATTTAGAACAATAATTCCACTAAATGCATATGATTTATGATGATGATATGATTTATGACTGATGATGATGCAGCGTCTTTGAGCTATGTGGATGATTCTAGGTTTTGGGATTGATATTGATATTTACTGATATAAACGACCCAAGAAAATTCTTAACTTAATGTGAAAGTGTTTGTTTAATCACTTGGCTACTACTGACGTATCTATTTTGTAATGCAATGAAATACGTATTTCAGCTTACGTATTTATAGCTTCCTAAAACGATTCCTCTTGTAGTGCGGTATTCAATCTATCTAAAGGTACTATGTCCCTTAGTTAATTTGGCTTTTAAAAGTCTCCAGAACCTCAAGATAAATAAGAGGCTCAATGCGACTGGAGAAGTAAAGGTAAGGGGTGATAGAGTAGAGCCTTCATTAGGGGATTTATTAAGAAATGTTGCGACAGGGCTAGACCGCAAATTAGATCGGCTGGAGGGAGCTTGGCCAATTGTAGTCGATTGGATCTGGCTGGGGTCCTCGTTGGGAATCTACAACCTACTTCAACCTGAGATTCTTTTAAACTTCAGATTACTGGAGCTATCGATTTTATTGTTAATAAAATTTTACAAGCATCGATCAATTATTACTCCTGCATTAATTGAAAATTAATCTGCAAATAAAACAAGTTTTGATTGGTACAGTAACTTGCAATAGGTAATAGTGTGTTTCAATGATTGTATAATGTAAAATAAAATAGAATATACGAAAGAATAAATAATTCTTTCTTCGTCCTTACTGCGAAGCTGAGGTGATGTTAGTACCTCATTTTTCTAAGATCCTTGAGGCAAATGTTAAGTATCTCTTAATCAATCACTTCAGTTCTGGGATTATAAACTTTAAAAAATCTAAATGTATTTAATTTCACCATTGGATGAAAAAATTATAACATTTAAAATTAAGATAATAATAAATAAATTATAAATTTGTTCAAACGAAATTCATAACTTATTTCCGTCTCTCTAAACAGCACTTCAACACTTCAACTGACATCGTTGTACCTAAGTATTCCTTATTTTCATGGGAGGGTACGAAAAAAAATATATATAACGATAAAAAACTTATTATCCTAGCAACCGTGTTAACACAGTTTTAGGTTAAGTTAAGGTTAGCTCTCCTGTTATTATCAAACTTCCAGGAATACTGGATTAAATTACTTTGGAGACGAGGAGAAGTGTGACACCTGCAGTCAAAGTGTGCGGATCTTCGTTCCTGTTTGTGGCTTGTTGTTCCTGCTTACTTGGTGCTATCTGTGTGTCTCATGATGAAGCACCAGTTGTAGGCTCTTGCAGAGACTCCTAGATCTTAGGGATAAAGCGGTTAGTGGTTTTTCTTACTTACTTTCAGTGTACTGTGCGCGAAGTGACAATATTGCCTTCCGCTGCCAAATCAGAGGCAAAGGTTTATTAAGTGTAGTTCGTTTAACTTAGTGTTATAATTAGTTGCGTAACTTTAGACAGTGGAGGGTGGCTCCCCCCACCGCTTCACTCAAGAGCTAACCAAGATGACAGAATCCGTCACAGCGATGGACGGGATCAAGTCTGCCCAACAAGAAGAGCCCCAGCCAATCACGACCCAGCACATCGTATTGGCTCAGCCAATCGCGATCCAGCCCCGTTCAGGAACCAGCGTGTCTCTATCTGGCTCTCGGGCCATTGGTGTTAATACTCATGAACCCGTTTCTCAACGTAGTACTAAGCGAGCTGCCGAAAATTGGACAGTCGCAAGCGGAAAACGTTGCTTTCGCCCTAGGACCAAACTTGAGCTGCCACAGGCTCCTAATTTTGTCGATCCCACAATCTACGACACCCTACGAGAACAGAATAGGGCGATAACAACCGAGGATCAAACGGTGACCAAGCCAAGACCACTTCCACCGATTATAATATCTCCTGCACTCTCATTAATGTCGGTGCGAGAAATGTTATCCACGGTAAATGTGACAAGTTTTACCACAAACAATTCCGCCAGGGAAACGAAGCTGTACATAGAATCTGAAGCTGACCATGAGGAGGCCGTCAAGCTCTTCAGACAGCACAATGAAGAAAGATTTCACACTTATGCGCTACGTGGCACTAAGCGCACTATTAAATTTGTGCTGTATGGGTTTGACCCCGACCATTCCGTTGAATCCATTGTCGCCGACTTATCAGAGAAACTGCCTGGTTTCGTCATGGGGAGGAGGTTGATGAGAGGAGATACCAACCAGGTTCACCGCACCGAGCAAATTCAAATAATCACGGAACCTTTTGTCTGGATCGAGCATTTCAAGCTCTCCGGGGTATTGATTATTGTCGATTTAGTGTTGCGATTTTTAAGGAGGATGGCGGTCCAGTACAGTGTCACAAATGCATGGAGTTCGGGCACACAACGAAGTATGTTGCGTGTCCCTGGTGTGGTGGGGACCATCAATATGAACGCTGTCCGAAGCTGCCCCGCAAGCATTGTGATGAGGATCATGTCGCCTCATTCAAAAACTGTAAGGCCTGCATCAAGTTGCGTAATACTGCGAGGGCAAGGAGACAGGGGACTGCACCTGCCCTATTCGGGACTCCATCTCGACAGCCGAGCCGCCTCGTAGAGAGGAACCTATGCTTCACTAATGACATACTTCGTTCATTAGCTCAGCCCATAACTCAGCCACCTGCACCTACACTGGTTTCTACATCCATACTGCCGCCTACACTAACACAGCTGTCTACACAAATTCAGCCAACTTCTCACAAGAAACCTCGATCCTCACATCCCTTGTTGAGAAAATGTGCTCCAGAATGGACCAGATGATGACGATGGTGATGACTCTTCCTAACAAGATGACCAAGATCATCGAGCCACGCCACGATTTAGCACATCGTGATCAAGTACAATATCCGAGGCGTTCTGTCGAAGTTGGATGAAATTGAAATACTCCTTACTACACCACAGACCATCGGTTGTTACCCTGACTGACGTGATGCTTCCTACAACATCACGCCCACACTTTCGAGAGTACAATGTACACCGAGAGGCCTGCCACCCTGGTAACACTGCTAGCTGTGCTAGCCTGTGTAGCACTGTGCTCATTTTGACAAGTAGAGACGTTCCGTCGAGGCTCATCGCTAACCCGATCGAACCGGCCGATGGCATGCACTTGATAACGGTGTATGTGCGACTCAAACACCGCTACACATTCACGTGCGTCTACAGAGGCCTACAGGAGGTGCGTCTACAGGAGGCCTTATATCGCTGAAACTACTATTGCAGCATGCCCAGACAAGAAGCAGGTATGTGGTCCTTGGGGATCTTAACGTCTGTCACACCGCCTGGCTCTGTTGCAGCAATAGCCCCATGGGGACGTACATAACTAAGACCGCGCTTGCAGTCTGCCATCCTGGGGTGCATACCTTCCGTCACGCGGGCTACTCAACGAGAACCTCGAAGATGCACCTACTCCGCACCAGGGACTTCCACACGGTTACTGACTTCCAGACACTACAGACCATCTGACCACCGGCCAGTAAGTTTGAGGGTACTCCAGCTACCTCACCGGCGACGAAGTACCTCCTCCATGAAGCCGACTGGAAGGGATTCAAGACCTGCGTCAAGTCTTCTACGAATAACAGCACTGCTGACGTCGGAGGAAGTAGACGAGGCGTTAGTGTTCACCACCTCCACCATAAAGGATGCAGCTGACTTTACGATCCCCAAGTTTGCGCCGCAGCCCTGCGCCATCAGGACACCGTCGCAGCACATTCTCCCCCTCATAGGTCAACGTAATAATCTCCGTAACATTTTCCATCGGACGAGGGACTCTGGTTTAAAACCTGCCATCAACGCGATGACACGGCAGATTGTCAGACATTGGAAAAATGTCGTTATGGCCCGTATGCACGGCCAGTTGCGAAGGACACACGACGATCATCGCCAGTTTTAGAAACTCGTGCATCTCACATCGGGCGACAACCTGTTGACGGCTGAGGAACAGGTGGATCTTCTCGCTGCCAGTTATGCCGCTAGGAACGCTGAGAGGACGAATAGGGGTCTCTCACCACCACCAAGCTCATCAACATCTCCTAATGAGAAGACAATGTTCTCTTCCTTCAACCACCTTGAGTTGACTCTGCGACTTACCAAGGGAAACAGGGCATCTGGAGGGGATGGTATTCCGTATGTGCTGCTTAGAATGCTACCGAGGAGTGGTAAGGATTTACCTTACCTTACCTTAACTTTTTCCACGCATGCATGACGATATCCTACTTCCCAACCATCTGGAAGCGAGCCATTGTTGTTCCTCTACTCAAGCCAGGTAAGAAGGGCGATGTGACTGAGCACTATCGTTCCATCAGCCTCCTTTCGAATATGAGCAAGATATTTGAGAGGCTTATTCATCACCAGCAAGTGAAGCACTGTGGTGATGAGGTAGTAATTCCGCCTGAGGAGACAGGTTTCCAGAGGGGGGTTGCATGTGACCATCATCTGGCCAAGCTCCAAGGTGCAATCAACGGCGTTCATTTCTCTCGATTGTAGCTAGGCCTTCGAATGTCTCTCCCATCCGCTTCTTATCCGCCGCCTGGAGGACTTCAAGTTCCCGCCTCCCTACGCCGCCTGATTTGAAACTACCTTAGCGGAAGATCTTTTGTCACACATAGATTTGATACACACAATATAAAAGTATTTTTTAAAATTCATAAGATGATGATTAGTCACGTTAAACAGAACATTTCAGCTTAAGCTGTATTTAGCACAAAATATCGATAATATAATTTGTATAATGCTTTATAAAAACGAAAAAAAGTATCATTTAAAGACATCTCATCACCTATCTATATAATTTAATTTTCTTGTGGAGAATCCTCGCGAGGTGACTAGAAAGAACAAATGAATTGGAAAAAGTAGTTTATTGTTTTGCACGATAGTTTATGAAAAATGAGGTGCGAAATATAAAATAAACGATTGATCGTGTAAAATTTAAATTTTATATTAAATTAAAATAATTCTTTCTTCGTCTTTATTATCCTTACTACGAAGCTGAAATGATGTTAATATCTGATGTTTCTTAAACTCATGACGCAATTGTTAAGCATCCCATTTCAGTTCCGTGACCATAAACTATAAACTTCAAAAAATCCTAAGGTATTGATTTTACGATTGGGTGATATCTACCAATCATTAAATACTAAAAAATGATTTCATTTAAATTCTTTTAAAAATTAAATGATAATATTCATTTAAAAAAAAATTATTTTACTAAAATTCACTTCGTGAAACCGGTCGAGCATGTCTCCTAGCAGTAAATGAAAACCATATAAATACTATAATTTAAAATAAACTCATTTTAAAAATAAATAGATTTTATTATTATTTTTTTTTGTAAAATGTGTTAAATAAACTGAACGTAACATCACACCTCAAGCTTTGAATCGCTCTAAATATGAGCTCCTCCTCATCAATTTGATATAAATTATCCTAGACGCGGTGAAGAATGCTTCTCCTTAGGCCATTATATCATTTATTTACATCATGCCCTCCCTGTCAACTACCTTCCCAGTAAATATGACAGTTGATAAATGATAGTGTTGCTCTTCTTACATATTTTAAACATCCGAGCACAATAGGCTATCTTAGGTTATTCAGTGAATAATAATTTGTTCATACAATTATTTAACTAAATTTTAACTTATTACAGTTGGTGATGATTAGTTTGATTGAATTCATAAATGTCACATTACTATATAAGGAATAGAAATTGGTTTGTTATAGTTTTGCTACTTCCTAAAATATCAATTTTTAAATTCTCAATTTTTTTATTTATGTATCGACCCCCCCTTTACCCATTTTTAAGTATTTCCTTTTCTTATTTCAATTATACTTATTCAGCTTCATTTTCAAGCCAATAATTATTTAAAATATTTTTTATTTAGTGAAAGATATTAGTTGTAGAATTTGTCATTGATAACATTTAAGTATATTTTCAGATGTCACTGATTAACTTTTAAATAAATCTGAGGTAATTCTCATAAAGGAATTATTATTATCTCTTAATATAAAAAAGCTTTAAATGATGACCTGTTTGAATAAGGGCATGAATAAATAACAACAAAATAAAACAGGGATAGACATGAAAAGGGGCAAGATGAACTAGACCAGTCAAAAAGTAGTTTGAATTGGAATATTCGGATTTTTTCTACAAATATGAGTAAACATAAAAAAAAAACCTGTATATGGAGTATATCGAATTTTGGCTTGAAAATTGCAAAACAAGATTTTTAATTAAGTGGTCCTATATTAAAATAAACATGAGAAAATTATCTACAATTTATGTTTCAATGATTTTTTTTTTAATGATTTATTCAATACATGGATATGCTCACATGACCAAGTATATATGCCCAGTACAATTAAATGCATAGATGCAAGAGATTAAATGGTGTTTAAAATGTTCTCGACTTAGAAAGCTTTTATGTGCTCTTATTTATGTTTTATTTGTAGAGACTTACTTACAAGGGGAGGCCACAAATGGGCGATGACCGATTTCAATGAAATTATTTTAGGAGATACTAAGTTGAGAAATACCTGTCAGAGGGTTCTTGTCAAGGAGCCCTAGGGACCGAGAAAAAAAAATTATATATTTTTTCACACTTTTGTATGTTATCACGCACTATCTTTGCTCTGCATATATTTATTGATTATTGTATACAATGATTTTTTTTGTGTAGAATCAAAACACAACATTATTGATCGTATTAAATAAATCAAAGTGTGTAAAAAATTACGAAAAACAAAAGTAGGCCAAATCAAATCAGATTCGGTTTTAGTGTATTTTTTGCTATTCTAAATCCAATAAAAAATCGATTAGTATATTATTTCCTCAACAATGCAAAAATAACATCAGAATATAAAAATAATTTAGACAAACTGACATAAGATA
Organism: Halyomorpha halys; assembly: GCF_000696795.3. NCBI lineage: Eukaryota > Metazoa > Arthropoda > Insecta > Hemiptera > Pentatomidae > Halyomorpha > Halyomorpha halys. The sequence goes on from NW_027115007.1 coordinate 765,592, forward strand.
ATGGGACAAAATATTTTTTATGGAGAAATAAAGTTGATTTTCGGTTTTAACACCTTAAATAAAACCCTGAAATAAGAATTTTCGTTTTTGCTAAAAATATTTGCCTTTAATTTTTATCGAAAATCACAAAAATAACTTCAACACGAATTCAACTAATATACACGAAACTTGATAAGAGATTAGGACACTCTAAACCACAAAAAATCGTATTATACCTTCGTAAGCAAATTAGAACCGAAAATATTTAAAAAAAAGTTTGGGAAATTTGTCCTTATTTGAAACTGCTTTTTCTTCCGTATAAAGTCATACAATCTAAAAGGATATTGAAATGGATTGGAAGAGAGGAATGAGATGGAATGCGATAATAGTAAAAAATACTTATATTATCCATTTTTTTCCGCTCATAAAATATCAACAAAAAAGATATACATCGAAATCGGTGATCCCAAGTGAGTAGCCTTCTCTTCTTATTGTATATTGAGGCGCTGAAAACAAATCTGAAGTTTGCTAAAAAAAAATTTTTTGATAAATTTTAGAATCCATCACATAATAGTTTTATTATATTTTGTTTCTCTCACAACATTCAAAGTAATCTTTTAAAGTAAAATTATCTTGTATTAAAATAACGATGAAAAAATTCATGTGAATACTCATAATAGTTTTATTATATTTTGTTTCTCTCACAACATTCAAAGTAATCTTTTAAAGTAAAATTATCTTGTATTAAAATAATGATGAAAAACTTCAT
>NW_027115007.1:766389-768639 GCF_000696795.3 Halyomorpha halys
CAGTATTATTGAAAGAGTGGAGAAGGGTCTATCCGCGCTTGTTATAACTTGTACTTATCCATCTTTATATGAAATTCTGATCTTTAAAAGTATATATATAAGTTATGGTTGGACAAGGCCTGTATACAACTCTAATCCTAACTCCCCATGTAAATAAACCCCAATAATTTGTATAAGGAGCATCACAGAGATAATAAACCAGTATCATTCTAGTATCTTACTAGAATAAGCGTGCGTTATAATTCTGTTCCCTTTCTTCTTTTTTTTAAGTCTTTGAGTCCAAGTGCTCGTAAGTGCCGAGACCCGGTAACTCTGTTTACTGATTGAAGATTTTGGACTGTTCTCTCATCTAGGTTTTTTTTTCTCTTTCTTCCTCCGGCTTTCTTTTCTTTTATTTCTCCTTTGGTCAACCTAAACCACAGCCTGCAGTGAGGCCGCCAGTCGTACAACCGGCTCCTGGAGTTCCTGCAGACCCGCCTGTCCCAACGCTCATATGCCGGATCAAGGCCTATGGAGGAGGCAGATGGTCCCCAGAGGAAGACATTTTCCACATGCTGCGGGAGAGGAGAAAGCACGGGAAGTCTAACGGATAGTACGAAGCCACGCTGTTAGGCCAGTTTAATCTGGCCATAAAAAAGATGAAACAGACTCATGGAACTGACGTCGGGAATAGAGTGGTTTTGGGAGAAGATAAAACGGCTTTGAAGATTAGAGAAAATAGGAATGGATCGAAACTTCGTTCCTGGCCTAATGATGGTCGAAACCGTTCAGGACGGAGATCAACAGAAGGAGGTCATCTTGGCATACCATCAGGCGAAGACCAATCACCGGGGCTTGAATGAGACCTATCAAGCCCTGTGACGGAAATATTTCTAGTGGAATATACAGAAAACGATTCAGGAGTTAATCGGAAACTGTGAGGTGTGCCTCAGCACCAAATACGATCAAAATCTACCCAAGGCGACACAAGAGTAGACACCGACTGCGAACACACGGTTAGTAGGATTACAAATCGATACTTTCACCTGGAGGGGCTACAAGTTGGTTACAGTGATTGACCTCTTTAAGAAAGTGGCCATGGTACATAAGATTCGAGAAAGATCGGCCGATGTGGTATTGGAGCTCTGCGTTTATGGTTCCAGTTCTATGGAGTATTGGAAAGGATATCGTCTGATGGGGGACGGGAGTTCGGTAACGCCAACGTCAGGGAATAAATTAAGGCTTTGGTGGTAAGGTGGCATCTTAACACCCCAGGACACCCTAAGAGCAGGGGGGGGAGGGTATAGAGAGGCTCCACGGTACGTTAAGCGATCACTTGTGGGTGTACCAGCTATATAAGATCCTGGAACCATACGAGGCTATGATAAGAGCTATAGCAGCCTATAACCACTCAGTGGATACGGTAACGGGATTCGCTCCATTCGAAATTCTGTTTGGACTTTGGACTGGCGCAAACGCGTCGATCGTCGGTAACGGGATGGCACTGAGAAAAATATGTGACAAGGTGAGGGAGAGAATCAAAAAGGAGAAAACCAAACGTGTGGCGCGACATAACGAGGGTGTTCGTGACATTTTGGGGAAAATTGGCATATGGACAGTGGTTTACCGTAGAGTGAGCTCCAACAGGGGTAAGGAACCGCAAAGGTATGAGGGGCCATTCAGGGTGATTACAATTACAGAGCATAACATAGAAACAATAGAGAGTATTAAAGAACCAAAACAACGAAGAACGGTCTACATAGAACAACTCAAGTTCCCCATAATGAATAATCAATAGGATCTGGAGTTTTCTCATTTATTTAAAAGTTTTAGTCTTTTTTGTATACAAAAGTTTTATCGTTAGTGTTTTTAAGTTTTATAGTAAGAAGCACGGAGTGACAAGTTTTATTAGTTTTTAAATAGTTCATGTGTTTTTTGTATTTATGTATTTTTTAGTTTTCGTTTTTTTTTTTGTTTTTTTGTATAGGTTAGTTTGTCTTTAGTTTTTTTTTTTTTTTTGTGTTTTGTTGCGGTTATCTTTTTAGAATTTATGAGGCATGTTCATAAGCTACTAGGGGGGAGTTATGGTTGGACAAGGCCTGTATAAAACTCTAATCATCACTCCCCGTGTAAATAAACCCCAATTATGTGTATTAGGAGCATCGCAGAAATGATAAAGCAGTATCATTCTAGTAAGCATGCGTTATAATTCTGTTCCCTTTTTTTAAGTCTTTCAGTCCAAGTGCTCGTAAGTATATATATATATATATA
>NW_027115007.1:768689-771531 GCF_000696795.3 Halyomorpha halys
TATATATATATATTCTCTTCCCCTCTTTTTATAAACACTAATGTCTGATTATTCAGGTGAACGAACATTTTATTGGTATCATTTATTCTGTAGCAAGCGGTTTAGGTACAACTCACCGGAGCGCTGCACCTCGAGTCTCACCGAAGCTCCCAAATTTACAAATTACTCCATTTTGTAAAAACATATTGTTATTTTTATATATTAATAATTACTGTAACATAATACTTAACGATGCCGATAAAATGATTAATAAACGATGCCAAAACAATGCACGAAACTATCTCAAGTAGACATGTACCGACCGCTTCTCGGTCACAGCCACATGGACTAGCCATATAAATAAGGGGCTCTAAATCCCTTTTTCGATCTTTGATCCACAGCCTTGCCCAGGCCTAGTCAAAGCACTGGTGGCGTACGTACACTCTACTTGAGATAGATAAGTTCATTGCCAATCGATTCTCACAAGAGTTGTTTATCTGTACGCATATTCAAAATGATGGCCTATCTCCTCTCCTATTCCACAGCAATCTTAGTTCGTCTGGTTCATCTCGACAACTAGGACTGCTACTCTACCTCAGACTCTCTCTTATCTAGACCTCCTCTACCTGCGTCAGTGTCCAGGGCTCATCCTCTGCCATGGCCATTCCTTACTTATTATTGAATACGCCTTGTCGAGGGCCTTCTGTAAAGTGGATATTAGGCTGGAGAACTGCCTAAGACTTAATTAACCTCGACAATTCTTTACAATTAATGCATAGTCTTTAACAGCTACTGAAGCTCGTTTTTCTCTTGTGTTTACTTTACAATAGTGTTTGTCACAAACTATTTGTATTCAGTTTGGAAAAATAAAAAATTGATTTGCCTTGTTTTTTTTCATGTGGTTTTCAAATAGCAAAAGAAAGAGTAATAAATACATCGAATATTTTTTTCATGAAGAGACATATACTAAGTATGAATTTGGTGGAAAAAAAAATTAAGCAATGGGTCTAGTACTTTGCAGAAGGTAACCTCTAAAAATAATCACACCAGAACTTTCCGCTTTAATCCGTTTTTAAACATCATTTGGCTGCACTAAATCCAAGTTAACTTTAATTATTAAAAATTAATTGACTTTAAAAATTGATTTACGAGGTTCTTAATTTAAATTTTATTACTACACACAGTGGCACTTCCATCAGTCTTCTAAATATCAATTAACCATACTCCTGTTAAAAATAACTAACTGTATAAAACTGTTTAACTGTTTTAATCCAATAAAGAAACCGCTAAAAGCTGTGGTGACAAGTTAGTGGTTAGATTTTAAAAACTCCGATCTGTGGTTCGTTGTAGACTGTCACAAAATATGATTAGCTTTAAACAGGTAAGTACCTTTATACAGAATAAAATGAAATTATGACTACATTCTATAAACAAAAACCAACCCTTAAATTTCCAAAGTATGAATTACTTAGCAGTAATTGACATAGCTGTCCTGCAGAAAGATCCCTATCAACTGACAACAAAAACGCTGAAGTTATTAACTAAAGACTAACCCACAAAAATATGTGACACAATAGTATATGAAAATGTTAAAGGACCATCATTACATAAACTAAAGTACATTAAAATGGTGTTATCTATTACTTTTTTTCTGTATTACTTAAAATTATTAAGTATTGATTATTTATTTAAGTAATAAGTATCATTTAAGACAAAGATTGGTTCATTTAGTGGAAGTATTTTTGTTATTGAGAAGTCTGTAACGATTTTTTGTTAGTATTCGCTAAAGTTATTTTGGAAGATTTTATTTTCCATTCACTAGCAATAAATTTTCTTATCGTTCTGATAGTATTTGATAGTATATGACGTTCCGGGCGTAAACCCGTCTTCAAAGTCATTATTAACACAGATCATAATAATCAGGAACATCATTATATTTTTTCAAAGTAATCAGAAACAGGTCATAATAATGAATTTGATTAGAAATTGTAGCAAGAAATATATTAGAACCTAAACATGAGGTGTAACTATTGTTTTATATACCACGACATACCTTCATCTTTGTTTCTGAAAATTATTAAAATTTAAAAAATAGAATTAGTAAAAATCAGAAAAAATCCACCCCCCTAAACTAGGTAAGTTCAAGTGAATAGTAATCATATTCACATCGAAATAAATAAATATACACATAAGTATATTGGTATTATGTATGTATTACTATATACGTATGTATATAGGTTATTTAAGACTATAAGTCCATCAAGACCAAATTCCAATCATTACCTTCCAGTATGACAAAGTGTTGAACAAAATAAAAGGAAGCATTAAAAAGCATAGTCGAAAGAGAAGCCTGGCATCCCAGCTAGGCCCATGTGAATGTTTAATATCTCCAGGCCTGGTCCACAATAGCACTAAAAACCTCCCCTCACATCCAGTTAGGATAAAACAGAAGATAAAAACAAATTTATCTCTGACAATAAATCTCATCCTATGTCCCACTTTTTCCGTCTCTAAAACAAAACTAGAAGAAAAAATGGCACAGTTTTTTTTTTTCTGAGTCCCTGTGAGCTAAGATTGTTTTTCTTCTCTTTTGCTATTTTTTTCTACGAAAATAAAAACGAAATAACAATCTTTATTTATCAATCCTTATAGATTTGATTTATCTAAATATTATTTATATGGTATTGGGAACAATCTTCATACAAATATATAGATACTCTAATAGCTATATTTATACTCAACAGAATAATAAATTAATCATACATAATACAAAAAGGTTGATTTAGTAACTATGGATATCAATATGTCATCATTTTATATCAAGATATGATATATATTATTATTGTATTTTGGAGCCAAATCA
>NW_027115007.1:771730-774021 GCF_000696795.3 Halyomorpha halys
ATAAATATTATTAAAATATTAGATTTAGTAAATTAATTATTATTATATTAATTAAAATTAATAAATTATTTACTAATTAAAAACAATGAAAGAATAACAGATAATACAATTGTGTTACTGTTACAAGTTTTCCAGTTGAAAATAATAGCCACGAAAATTGGTTAAAATCCACCATCTTTTGCTATCTTATTGTATTATAATACAATTGTACCTTAATTATTAATTTTATTCAATTCTATTTGAATATTACTTACCAGAATTAGAAAAAAATAATGCGGATCTACTTTTTAACATTTCGGAATTCCCCAAACAAAAAAATAAACCCGTTTATAAAATATTAAATTATTCAGCTAGCTGTATAATTTAAACTGTAGTACTTAATACTTCTACTAATACTTAGTACTGAATAATAATTATTAATCTGAAAGTTACCAGCGACGCAGTTAAGAGAGTCCTGCTTTTTTTTCACAAGGGTGACAAACTATGCTTGGAGTTCCCGAGGCTAAATGTAATTATTTTAAATAGGATTGAATGTGCTTACGATGTTATTTTACTTTACTTATAATTTTTTTATATTCAATTTTTATTAATTTATTTTTTTCTACATCTTACTTTGTTATCATTTAATTTACATCTCTGTAAATATGGTTGTTTGCTCTCTGATCCCCGTGTAAATTCATGGCAGAATATAATATTACACAATATCAATATTCTAGTAGTAGGCTAGAAATCTTTGTCGGTCTAGCAGAAGTTTCACTCAAAAATTGGATTGTGGCTGCCTTCCCCTTCTTTATTTCGTTTTCTTTTCTTCCCCTCGATACCTGTTTACATAAAGTAGTCGCTCTGGAGAATTCTAAAATCCTCTAATGTATTTATTTTACTTTAATCACAGGGACCAATCCTTTAGGGAGATGCTTCTACTAGCTTTCCTATCGAAAATAAATAATAAAAAAAAAAGTTTTACGATGTCGTTCCTTCAAAGAAACATGGGTAGCTTTGTCAGCTTGAAGCCTTGCTCGCTGAACTGTAAAAACGGAAGGGAGCACAGGATATTAATTCCCTTATAGCTCCTTTGAAATCAACATATCCTTGAAACTACTTCTTTCTAAGGGTAATATGTTTTTTTTTTGTTTTTTTTAAAGGTGACCTACAGCTAGAAAAAGAGCCTTTTATATTTGGAAAGAATGTGAACTTCCTAAGATTAATTCAAACATGTAATCTATTAAACAATTTTTTCCCTACTAAAAAATAATAATAATTTTAATTTATAATACGGTCGGTAAAAATATAAAAAATTCCAATAAGGATGATGAGTTATTTGATAATCACTAATAATAGTTTTATTTATTTACTAATAATATATATTTTATAACCTGTTAACGTCAGATTCCCTCTGAAAATGAGCAAACCTTGGAAAAACCTCGTTTTTTCATTATCAATATAAAATTTCATTCGTTTCTAACAAATAATAAAATCGTAAAAACTAAGAGCTACTACTAGTTAGAGTGTTTTTAACTATCTTGATTTTAGTCGATTCTTTTATTAATATAAAAATATTTGTGAGTACGCACTCTTAATCATCCTAAATTGTCCGTTAGCCTGTTATATTCAATTTAAAAGAATACAAACTCTCACCCAACTCCTTTATGGGTAAAGTAAGTTAACTAAAGAACTGCATTGAATTTCCTATCGATGCAGGTTATCATCTTATCACATTAAAAATAGATGGTCATAGTTTTATAATTTGTGTTTATCATTTTACGTATGTTATAAGTTCACTCAAACTAATTTCTCAAATTATAAAGAGCAAATAACTTGTTTAAATAATTTAATACTTCAGAATAAAATGTTTCCTTGCATTACCCTATCACTAGTTTTTGAAGAGCACCTGGTATTCTCAGTTTCTATGTTTTCTTTAGTGTTCCTATTTTATTTATTTCCAGAAATAATAGTAGTTCCTTCATCAATAATAGAAACAAATTTATTTTTCCAATAATTCCAAAATGTAGATTTATCTGCCTTTCCACTAATGTGCGACATGACCAGCACCTCGTGAAAGAAAAAAATCATGGCCCCTGTTATCATAATTAAAGTTGATTGCGAAGTTTCGAATATTAGGAATGTATGCGAAATAATCAGGAAAATAATAAGTGTTTTGAAATATATTTTAAATTTCTAAATAGACAGCTGGAAAAATTATTTCATATCCAAAGACATACTTTATACACACACACACACACGCACGCACGCACGCACGCACGCGCACACACACACACACACACACACACACA
>NW_027115007.1:779077-794064 GCF_000696795.3 Halyomorpha halys
GCTCCGCAAATAGATCAGTCTTTGAGAGCACTTCAAGCGTTTCATTCCGCACTCCTTTCTCTTATTATTTTTAGTTTCATACTTCAGAAAAAGATAACTTATATATATATTCCTTTTACTAAAATGCCTTACTAATGCCTAATAGAGAAGGTGGTTTTCAAACACTGATGTTGGAAATTCGAGTTAAAGCGATATTCAAATGGAAATTTTGGAATCAGACGAAATTTTTGGCCATTGATTGCTTTCATCTGTTCGTTAGAATGGTGGATGAGTTCCGTTTTTATTCAGCTGTTTTTGTACGGTGGTCAGCTAAATAGGAGACAGAAAGAGTCGAAGGCGGGATTGGAATCAACAAAACAAACACCATCTATTCCGTGAACCATTTGAAACATTTTCATTTCCGCTGACCACTTCAAACTTCCAATCAAGTGTCCGAGCGGTCGCCGCCAAATAAGTACACAGGTTGTTTAATAGCGTAGACAAAAAAAAAAAATTATTCTCTACTGTGTAATTTCCGGAGTATTTATTTGTATGTGTTCTCCTTTCATATTCACCAGAGTTTACACTCTTCTATGTAAACTTTTATGGTGCTGGCAAATGTTTTTTCTCTTTTCAATTTAATACTTTTACCTCTATATTGGAAAAAAAGACACATAAACGTTTAATTGCCTCACGTTCAATAAAGTTACAATAAATTTTCGATGTGAAATAACTTTTAAAAAAAAATCTGTATTGTTAGCGATTAAACTGTAAATTAATGTTAGCGATATTCCAAGTGCCCAATACAGAGTAATAGGTTTCGTGAAATCCACAGTAATGACTGGTACCAATAAGGGAAATATTTACTTTAGAGTAACTGTTCTACACGGTTAGGCACTCGTTAAATTTGGATGGTATCTGTTTCATAGACAATATAAGTACATGGCCAAATATATCTGATTAATTAAATAATATTTGAAATTTATTTAAAATAAAGGACAAATCACAAAAAAAAAAAATAAAAATAATAAAATAATGAAAACTAACACCATTATATTCATCATCATTGTCATCATTATTATATATTGCCAGTGATATCAGTCTTCTTCTGGATCGACTCCAGCCTTATGATGAATCTACAGCATAAAAAGAATCATTATAAAACAAAACAATAACGAGTTTTAATGGGAACTTGAACGGAAAATTATAAAAATAATCAATACTATAAAACATTTTTATATTATAAAAAAATGTTTTTCTTATAGTGTTTTCAAAGAATATAATTTTCAACCCAGTTTTAATATCTATAGCATAAGAAGTACCATCATTTGAACTTCATCTTCATAGTCATTGACATGGTATCGAATGGAGCCACTTTCAAAGCATTTTTTCAAACGGTTACTGCTCTATTCCTGTGGCTAGTAACACAATACAATTCGGCCTATTTAACGCAATGATAATTTTTAAAATAGGACCGATAGTTTCTAAAATCTGCTTGTTTAAAAACCAACTCTTCAACTTCATTTAATAGTAATTTAAGAACTAATTTGGGTTATTTGGTTTTCAGATACGTGTGACATTGACGTAAGGACATTTTTTCCCCGCATTCTGTTGTAGAAGATGCCTTTTATTATCATTTTTCAAGTGAAATTCATTTCCACTACAACCGGTACGACTGGCAATTATTCAACAATAAGATTATGAGGGAGGTTGGCTTGCAATTACTCCGGGCGGTGTAATCAAAGCTCGAGAGGCAGAGGGCGAAAGAGGAGCCGTGAGGACACAAAGCCTCTATTTGGGACTCAAGTCTCTTTCATTAATGTTAATCAACTCTGTTTTGGCTGCGTCATTCAATTAGGGCCATTCAGTGGCTCTTCTAGAAAATACTTTGTTTCGTTTGTCTCTTTGGGGTGGGGGTCACTTTTAAATACAACCACCAAACTAACCGTAGTTGAGTGCAAATCCTTCGAAAGTAATCACAGAAATATATGCAATTAATTAAAATCTGTACCACTACAACCCATGAAGAGTCAGGTGTTCCTAGACCAACGGTTATGCAAGGAGTTGATTTAGTCAGAATCACGCTCGACCACCAGATTTTAACCTAATTAAGAGTGATTAATTAGGTTTGAAAAATAATCTTATTGATATCAGCCAAAAATATCTATAAGTCCAAATTATAATTTTTTTCAATGTATTTTGTTAGAAAACAACTAAAAAATTTTAAAAAATAAACTTATTATTCCTTAATTATAGAAGAGTTCAGTCAGTAATTTTCACTGATATGAAACATAGCTTTTTTCTTTTTCCGTCAACACTTCATCTGATGAAGAAGAGAAAGATGGTGATAAGGATCTTGATGAATCCTCGGACATAGATAGCATTGATCAGAATTATTTCTGAAGCTGTAGGGAACAGAGTAGAAATGTGGAAATTATGACACCATCAAGATCTATTAAAAGAAAGAAAGCCTGAAGAAAAAATTTACAAATAATATTTCAAAACCGGATGATAGCAATATTCATAAAGAGCTATTTTTAAGGCGCGCAAACCTCTTCTTTTAGCGGACGTTATATTTTACATTAACACACTTTCTGTTTTAATTGCAAGTATAAAGATTAAAATTGTTTTTCAAAATAATAGTAGGCAGTTAGAGAGAAAAAAGTAAAGTACGAAAATTTAGGATCTTCTATGATTAGTACGTTATTAATTAAACTCTACGTACTGACACATCAATCGACAATTGGCCAGCATATGCGGATTCATATTGTTACCAAATTAAAGAAAATACACTGACGCAACTATAGTTGGCGTTTCTACCACTACAAGGAGCTGGTTGAGAGATCTCTTCCCGTGAATTGCAGTAAATGAATCATAAGTGGATTGAGGTACTGCTGGGTCCTGCCCCATTTAATGCTTGACGAGAAAACTTTGTCGTTAGTTTCACCAAATAATAAAAGCCATTTTGGTACTATAGTCTATAAATGTTTTTTTCTCGATTATTGTTTAAAGGAAATACAATCTTGTCATGAACTGAACCCCTACAAAAAATCAGTCCACCCGTTCAAAATATAATAATAGTAGTAGTAATTCCAAAACCCTCCACATTCATCATCTCCATAAATTCATGAGGAACTATGAAATATTAGGAGAAGCTGACTCCACGGCAATCCACACACCCACCAAGCGGTGACTCGATTCCCCACCGCCCTTCCGCTATTGGTTTCTAGTCTACTGCACATTTTCTAAGGTACCGGAGTTGGTTTCTAGTGCTTTATTTTGTTTTATTTCATTGTAATTGTTAATCATTAAATTTATGTGTCAATTGGAAAGCATACTTTCTTTTATTATTTTCTTTTTTGTATTATTTTGGTTCTTTGTTTTTTTTTATTTTATGGTCCTCCGTCTACTATTAAAATCGAACGAGCTATTAGATTTTTTTTTTTACTCTGGGGAAGAGGTTGGTATATTTTCACTTACGAAAAGACCCTCGCCCCAACAATAAGTATTACAAGAATATTGTTACAATTTTACCATTTTTTCTGTTATATGGAATTTCAGATGACAAAATAATGTGATTTTCCAGATCCTGTTAGTATTTGTTTTTGTTTCAACCCAGGGTGAATCTATATTCTACTATGGACCAGCTAATAACGAATATGTATTAAAAGTTATCTAAACAATTAATTGGATGTGATTTTTATAATATTACCACCAACTAAAAATGTTTTAAGTTATAAACAAACATTTTATTCGTATTTTACTTTCTGGTAATTTGAATAAAGATTTTTCTCGATATTATAATTACTAATAAATTGATAACTATTTTATACAACCTGGATTATCATAGCAGCATAACCAAGCAATGTTCAATTCTCTCTTAAATTTTATCACTTCTCCTTAAACGATGTTCATATGTAGGGAGCAACTGTTACAATATCCATTTGAAGGAAACTTTCGTGAAATATTATATAGCTTATTCCTCTTTGATTCAATATGTAGGGACATTTGAGGAAATCTTCTGCCAGCCATGCGGAATACAAATGGTTATTTTCAGGGGAATTTTCTTAATGAGACAAGCAGGTGGTGTCAATGTGCAGGGAGGTATTACGTGCGGAACAAATGTATCATCGCTCAGGTATAAAATTTTATTCTACTTGGCAAATTTACAATTTCTTAGTGGATAGTTTTGTTTCGTTCGTCAAGTTGTAAAAAAATTTATATCTAAGTTAAGGATGAATGAGTTGGATGTTATGAAATTCCCGAGTGTCCTTATTCAATTACTTTCATACTGTAGATTCAGTAAAACGTGAAGAGCAGAACCGAGAAAGACGATATAGTACTAATAAATTACCACAATGATTTATAACAGTAACAATAATATATAGTATAGCAATAATAAGTTACAACTTTAATTTTCAGTTATCCATGAAAATGTTATTGATATCTGAAACCCCATTTTAAGTCTATTTAGGCGTTGTAGGCAAGATTATAACTGTATGAAGCTTAATGCCAGGGACACTTCACTTTTGTTTTGCTGATTGGATTTGAGTGGACTGTATAATTGAAAATGAAACATATGATTAGATGAAATAAAATTCTATTGTTTAAGTTACAAGTGGTGTAGTGGGTGGCCGAAAGAAGACATTCATGATTAAATGGTTAGTAAATTTTGAAGGATGGGCTATGGAATTGTAGATAATGAGGTGGTTGATGATGATTACTATGTGGTGGTGAATGTTAATTATTGTCATGTGGACTTACTTCTTTCTTCCTCCCGCATCTCCAAGCCTCTCTTCCCTCTGCTACTACTCTTACTGGGAACTACTCCAGTAAATCTACTCACTCATGGTAGATATTGCTGATGAGTGAATAAAAAGAAAGGATGGACGCTTCTCTGGCTGAAGACAAGTTGGCTATCTCATTCAGTCTGGGTTACTTCTCTTGCCACCGATAGCGCTGGAGGAGGTCAGATTTGGCTGTTGGCCACATGGGGCGCTACTAATCTTATACATGGCAGCCTTTCCGATTCAACCTTTCGGTTTCCGTAGGTTACCCGAAACAATAACAAAATATGAAAGATTCATTTACAAATATCAACAAAAACTCTCTGTTTCCTCAACAACTTTCTTGGGTTTTCCCTCCAATTGGCCATTTCTTTATTTAACATTTTTCATCCGTTTCTTTTAGCCAACAGAATGAAATCACTCAATAGACATGGGCTCACATATGTATCTTCTATTTAACAAAGGTCGAGCCGCAGTGGATTTATTTTTTCGCCAGGATTCCCTCGTCAATTGAGCAGTCACATTTTTATTTAAACTAGGTAATTCTGGTTAATATATATCTCGTTTACCTTTTGTCCTTGAGTCCGCCTTTTTTTTTTTTCAAATTATTAGATCTTACATTGTTTATATCCTTTTTATTTATATTTTTTTAAATTAGAAAGTTCGTAGCGGGTAGGATTGCAAGAAGTAATAATAATTTTTTTTTTATACAGTAGTGGTTCTGCAATCATTTTTATGGGGCCCATATTGGAGGTATTCCAATTATGTTTGGAATCAGAGATGTTCTTATTTTTGAAACAATTCTCAGGCCACTGCTGATGTATTGCTGTGAGGTCTGAGGAGCAACATCCTTTACGAGAAGGAAAAAATTACAATCTTCTCAAAATAAAGTCGTAATAATTGCAGGGAATGCTCCTTGGTTTACAAGAAACATCCAATCTCATCGGGAATTACAAACAGAGTCAATAGAGGATTGCATAAAAAAATAGTTCCTAAAGATCCACTCCCAGGTACCTATAGTTAAAAGGAGAACTGACCTGCAACTTGGGAAACCTAACCACAATCCCACGACTGAATTTTATTTTATCTTAGTTTCGTTTCTATTCCTCTTTACCTCTTTCTTAAACTCGATTTCTTTTTTCCATTAGAGGTCAATTATTTATTTTTTAAAATCCATAAATGTCACTGTTTTTGTTATTATCTTTACTTATGTCTTTTATTAAGAATTATTATTTTAAGTGTCTTTTGTATGAGACTATACCCCCTCCCACTATAATTAATTCTTTTAAAAAAAAAATGTACCTCTGACATTAAATATGGAAGGGCCACCAGGCCGCTCTGGTATTAAATAAATTGATTTAAAAACCAGAGATGTTATCAATACTTGAACGTTTATCAACAACCTTAGAGTTGTCATCCTTCTTTTCTTCGCCGTTTAGCTCATTTATCGGTTCACTTGTATTCTTAATTACGAGATTGGGATAATTTAACAAATTATAAAAAGGATTAAATGATTGTCATTGAAGATTTTTGTCGGATAATATGTTTTTTTTATTTTCAATGTCAATAAATTGAGTTCTTGTCAAATCATAGAATGTTGAAACCATTCTGCTCACTACTTTTGTTCACTATAAACCATAAGGTTATTTAATAGATACATTGTAAATAGTAATAGTGATCTCAAAAATATTGAATATTGAGGCTAAGGTCAGTGTGTAATAATCAAGGCTCAGATTTTTAACTGTGAAAAAATGTCGAATATGGCATAGACGTAATGAAAAGCTGTTCAATATGCATCAAAATGTGCAATAAAAAATATAAAACACACAGATTAAAATCTTTAAATATACAATAATACAGATTTAGATTACATTATACTTACATTGTATTAATATGTGTAAGTATATTATATTATACTTATATTGTATACTCAGCCCAGACGTTGGCGAAACGTTGGTTACTGAGAGATAGATTTCTTATATTTTTTATACCTTTCTTGACTGTCACCTGGACTATCTTCCTACTTTTACAAGTAACAACATTTACAAGATCACAATATAAAAATATTACAAGACCGATTTAGTAGTTTTTACTCCATTCGAATCATATCATTAATCAAAATGCGTTCTTACAGTTATTTTATTGATTTTGGCAAGCAAATTGAAATCATACGGTGTATAAATTTTAGAGGGATTGTGCCATCCGTTAGGAAATTTCTGGTAATATTAAAAAAAAACAAGTTTATTATTATGGACATGTCGATCAATCCGTGATTTTCTTTATTAGGACAATTGTTATTATTATTATAATAACCAACACAAAAAAGAATTTCCATCAATTGTAAAAACCGTTATCTTTTGTTTTCGACGGGTCAACCTAAGATTCTAACTTTGAACTAAATGACGCAGTTACTGTTGGTACTTAAAAAATAAAGAATGTGGAAAGAAGTTTGGGGTATGGACAGTGAAAAACACCAATAAGCAAAAAATGTATTTATTGGTATGGACGTTTCGGCCAGGATTTCAAGCCTTTATCAGGTCTAAGAACAAAAAACAAGATAACAACCAATGAATAAAAAGATATACAGAATGATTAGAAAATAACTAGCATTATAGATATATAATGCTAGTTATTTTCTAATTATTCTGTAATTAGAAAATAACTAGCATTATAGATATATAATGCTAGTTATTTTCTAATTATTCTGTAATTAGAAAATAACTAGCATTATAGACATACAAATACTGTTGTAAGATATGAATAGTTTAAGTAGTATAAGAAGATAACTATTCTGTTTTTTTCTCCATGTTTTATGTTTTTTTTTGTTTTTTTAAATTACTTGTTGATATCCTTTATATTGTTCTTTTTTTAAGTTCTTACTTTTACTAATCAAAGTAATTTAACTTTTAACGTATTCTTGACCTTTTCGGATTGCCTCCTCATCTATTCCAATATACTTTTTATATCAATGGCTTACAAAAATCACACAAACAATTGCATAAAAATTCACAAAAATTGCATAAATTCATAACAATGGCGTTGGTAATAATACACCCAAAAAGCTACCAAAATCAGGACAAAAAATACTACTAAGTCGTATTTTTGTTGATATCTAACGTTTTTTGAACACCCTTAATTTAAAATCAATTTTTTTTCCTAATTTAAGTAACTACGGAATTTTTAGAATATAGTTAGAAATCGAGTAGATAGTACAACATTTATTGAAATACTCAAGATAATATCTCAAAAATTTCAATGCATACGATTCGGCCAGTATTTTTATACGCTTTTCGTTTTTTCTTTACTCTGCCTGTTATAATTTCTGAACGACGCGTAATTCAACTACAAATTGGTTGTTGTCTAAGCAATAATTCGTAGCTGATTCTGAAAATGCTGAAAATTAGTATAAATTTTTATTAAAATACGAGTTTTTTGTGATCATATCTATTAGATAACAGTTCAAAATAGTGAGCTTAGGTTGGTAACACTGACCTACATTTTTGACAACTATTCCTCCTTTACTGACTGACTTTTATTCCTGTAACATCCTGTATATTCACCAAAAATATGAGATTAAATTAATTGTGAGGAACTCAACACGAGTGGAATTATGAACTCAAACCCATCACATTATTAATTATTGTCACTACTTTTAATATTACTTTTGAGGATTTACAAATTTCAAATTTTGAATTGTGGGAAACAACTGGAAGAATCAATATTTTATTCAGAGTTATCAAAATTTGTACCATCAGCTATTCCAAGAAAAAGTTAACATTCAAACTTAAGTATTCTTAATGCCATAAACCGGTTCAGGATGTTTGCATAAAAAAACCGCCTTGACTATTTTCCTCGAAGTTGGCTATTTTAGTTTTATGAATCGGAAGCTAAATCCACACAAAGTACCATATACAAATTTCTCATATCTTGCTTGTATATAAATGGTAGCAATTAGTAGATTGGAATTGATTTCTAGCTAATTAAGTTGATTGTTATCGACAATGGATCAAGCTAAGCTTACTTTTGTACTTGAACCATAATGTCTCTGTAATAATTAGATCAGGAATAGCCTTTTGTTGGTAAATTAATTATCATTAACGAAAGATTTTTACATTACTTTTAAATACAATTTCTTAATTCATATTTATTCTTACTAATATAAAAAAAAAAAAAAAAATATAATAAACAAAGTCATGAATAGCATACAAATATTATTCTATTATAAGGGTCATATAATCAAATCATTCCAAGGTTTTTTAAAAGTATGGCTAAATCGTGTATACTAAATAGGATTATGATAAATTTTTTTTCTTGAAAAAAGATAGTTTATATAGAAGTATATCTAAAAAAAATCCTGAAATTTTTGAGACATAGAGACTATTGTAAATTATTCTGAGTATTTTAATTTAAAGATGGCTCATATAATTCAAAATATGGAGAAAAAAACCTGGTGTGGTGCCACGCTACATACAGCCCCAAATTTGATACAAATTGTTGGGCTCGTGTTGAAGTTATCACTATTTTTATTTTATTTACAATCTTAACACTTTCTTGAGACTGGTTAATATTGTTTAAATAAAAAAAAAATTGTTATCCATTTTAGTCTCAAAACATTTTTTATTTCTTTATAAGTCCGACGTTTCGGCCAATTCGGCCATCCTCAAGGACAATCTTAACACAATTTTAGAACCAAATCATTTAAAAAACAACTTCATGCAGGCTATTCTGCCCAGGGTATTTATAACTGTCCACAAATTACCCTAATTAGTCAAATGTTCACATTAAATTAAAAATTAAAAATCTTTGTCACAGGCAAGATTTTCTTGTTAAAATTTATAAAAAATGGTTAAAAAATTGTATTTGTTTAAACTATTTTTATTGTTTTTGAATAAGAAAAATATTTGGACTAGTAAATGTGAAAATTATGAACAAATATTTTTTATTTTTCTCTTCCGATAAAAATTCATATTTCAGGGTTTTTTTAGGGTGGATAACGAATATAAATTTTATTCCCGCCAAGAACGCAAGCTATAATGCAATCGGGATAGATCGGGCAGATTTTTGAAATGAAATGAAAAGTACTTTTATTCTGGGACGATTAGTCCCATGAAAATAATTACTTAAAATGGTTTAATAATTAAATAATCACTCAATAAAAATAGTAATGTAAAAAGTAAAAACAAAAGTGCTGAAGTTTCAAGCTGATACTTATAAATACTCAAAACATAAAGTGAACAATAAAGCAGTTTACAATTTGTTTCAATTCAATATTGAAACAAATTAATAAATTAAAATATATAAAGATATGTATAATAGAAAAAAACATATTATTATTATAGATATGAAAAAGATTGCTATTTGAGGAGTAGGAAAAACAATTAATGTTATATATGAGGGCTTCTATGGATGGATGTAGGTAGAGAACTCCAGAAGGAGGTAGCAAGAATCAAAAAAGATTTTTTGAAGGAATATACAAGTTTGTACATATATACAATCTGTTCTATGAGAAGGAATGTACAAGTTTGTGGGTTAGAATCTCATATTTAAAGAGTGGGCAGACGAACACGGGATAAATTAATCGAGGATATACCAAGGTTTTTTAGTTTTAAATATTCTAAAGAGGAAGTATTTCTTAAGAAAAAGATTGATGCAATAGAAATCAAATAGTTATGTATTTTAATCCTTTGGTATGAAAGAAAGCATTTCAATTGCGTTTAGACTCATTTTCGTGACATTTTATACTGAATTAAAAGACAATTTAGGTTTAAACTTGAAATAGGAAAGGTTAAGGTACTCTGTGGCTTTTCCAGTAGACGAGTCATGCCTACAAATATGAAGGATAAGATTGGGTCCCGGAAGCCATCTTAATCCTTTGGTATTATTTCTCAACTGAATGACTATAAAACAAACTGATATCTATACCATTAATAAGATTCTTGGAAAATAATTAAGAATAAAACTTTTAAATTGTTAGCTAACATATTGGGGGAGATCATGAAATTAGTTATATACACATACATATAATCTTTCTATGATTGAAATTATCTTGTATTCTTTCTTAAATATTGTAGTGAATGCAGTTTGCCAGCTGGCTGGACCCAAATAAACCAGCAAGAAAGGAAGGTACCTGAACCCTCCTTCCAACTTTCCACCATCCCCCAACTATGACTCACCCAGAACACAGCCTACCCGACATGGATTCCTTTGATCGACTACAATTAGCCGATGCGTTTCCTCCTCAGGGGTTCCCTTGGAAAAATCTGGGTCTTTGTCAAGTTCCGCCTCATCGGCCTCAGACTTGTTTTATTTCATCAAACGTAAAAAGGTTCGATTAGGGGAAGGGGGGGGGGCATTCTGTTGTTTATTAGTATTTTGTTTGATCTTGTCACGGTTTCCTGATCAAAAAATTCGTCAGCTTCACAATCCATTTTCATTCCATTCTTTATTTTATTTATTTTTCCGTCTTTTGTAATTGTTGTTAAATCTTGGAGAATTCCATTATTCCACAGGAACTACGTAAAGTAATATTTTCAACCATTTTACCTACAAAAAAAAAAAAAAAAAAAAAAAAAAAACAGAAGTGATTGAGCTACGTTTCCTACACACAGCACAAACTTGTTATAAGGTTTCCTAGCTGGAGACCTTTATATCTTTATCATTAAATTCCGCATAAGGCAGCTTACAGGAATGAGAAACAAATCAATATTAAATACATAACAAATATCTTAATTACTAATATACCGTTCATTCGTTAAGTACATAAAAATAATACCTGAAACTTAAACATTTTAGGTTGTTACCTCAACTAGAACGATTATGGTAAAAGAAAAAAAAAAGAAAAATAATAAAGGTCTTATACGTGTAAATGAAAAACAAAATATCATTAAGAATTATTATATATTAAAATATACGTAAAGTATAAATGAATATGAGTACTTAAGTAAACAATAATTCATCCATAGTACATAAAAATCCAGGAGAAGAGAATGAGAAACTGGTATTCTCTAAAGCTTGTTGTTAGTTTAATGCACCGTAAAAGGATAATGTTTGACCGTTTATTCATTGATTATTAATCCTTCACACCTGCCAATTGGGTGTTTTATTATTAAGTACATCATGAATAACTGAAAGAATTATTGATGGAGTGTTGTGGCATCGGCAGATGAGACTTGTGGAAACGGAGCTTGTTGACACCATTCCGAACTCCGCCTAACTTAATAAAATATTCACAATGTAACCTGAACCGAAAACTCAATCCCTTGCGAAACACCAATCTTCTTTATTGCCCTTTCTACATTTATCTTTACTAAGTTATTTGTTTTATTTATGAAAAAAAGATTAATATAATGATTTTCTTTCGTGCAATTTAAATGATAATTTGTAGAAACGATAATTAAGGTTCACCCTAGTCGGGCATTTTATTTATTAGGATTCAATCAGTATTCAGCTCTTGGAACGAAGTAATTATAAATTATAAATGATCAAGATGTTTTGATTTATTACGCGTCATTTGGGCATGGATTGACTTTAAAACACAAATCAATCTTCGTACGTCTCTGGAAATTTATTTTATTCAAGAAAAACTCTGTGTTATAACACAGATCTTAGTCTGTTTTTATATTTTACTTTTATTTTGTACTAGCAATCACGGCAATGCTTCGCTATTGCTATATTTCAGGATGTATTTACATTAATTGAACCATATTCAAACATTGATATCAATCAATATACTATATATAGATATAGTAACATACAGAATTAACTTCAACATGACTCAGCTAATCTAAACCAAACTTGGTAGTGGTTAAAGGGTTTTATAAACCGCTCCAAAGAGCACAAATCAGAAACGGAGAGGACCTTAAATAAGCAAAATTTAAAAATTCAAAAAACAAATAAAATTACTAATTATAATTATTACAAACAGGTGAACTCCGAAGGGTCGGAAGACTTGAGGTCCGAGACAATGGTCTTTTCGTAATTCTCGTAGGTGAACCCACAAATCGAACCGGCGATGATTCATGGTGTCTAAAGTATACAAAAGCGTCTAGGCGACTGAACTATACCAAGGCGACTGAACGACAGAACTTAGGCCACCATTTGTATTGTTGTTGCAAATGATCTCCCTGGCCGCTATCTCAGCATAAACACCACACCACAAGTATAAATATCTTTCATTTAAAACAAAACATATTTCTAACCAAAATAAATAATGTAACTAAATTTATTTACTGCCTAATTAAAAATATTTACATTTTAAACAATATACATGGCGTTAACAGTTTGAGAATTTTTTTTTAATATGAAACATACATTATCGCTCTTATAATGTCATTAAATCAATATTTTCCTAATCTAAACGTAGGAATTGGGTAGAATGGAGAAGAGTTATGAAAGATTATATGAACAATGGTCACTGTAATAAAAATAAAATTCTCTAAATAAATCAAGGCGAAAGATTTCTATATTATATTTTATTAAATCCATTCTAATTTTTAATTTCTTTGGAAAATGGTATTAGAGGGTTTGAGACGACGTTAAAAAGAAATATGTATTAATCCTAAAAACAAAAAAATGTTTACCTACTATACTGGAATCCTCATTATATTTTTATTTTTAGTGAATGATAAGTCATTTAATTGAATCAGTAATATTTTCTTTACTTATTCTTCAGACAAATAAAAATCTTCTAGCAAATAAAAAAAAATTGTATAATTTCTGAGGTACGCGCCAAAAATGCTTAATTTTGTTAATAAACTTTTGTCGAAAAAATCGAACCAGCCTATAATCTTTCCGAAAAGACGCTGAAAATTTACCAAAAAGTCCCATAACATTTGGATGTACGGTATGGCAGTGCATAAAGTATGAACCAACAAATATTCATTTTTATATATTATATAATATTAATTAATGTGAAACTTAAATTTTTAAAAAAACTAATATTATGCAAGCATCATTGAAAATAAAATTTCCATTATCGAAATGGTTAATTTGTTGGTTAGGTAGATGTTTGCGAGCCTATTTCAAGATTAGAAAGTTAAGTTAATCATTACTATTAATTAGTCAATAATCATTAAAACATCTACTTATTTTCGGTACGTCCTATATCCTTAATTCTTTTGTAAATGTAACAATTTTTCATTTGTTATAATCTTTAGATTAAGTTTTCGAAGAACTTATTTAATTTTTTATATTAAATCAAAATATTTCTATTAATATAACTTTTTTTTCAAATTTTTACTAAATTTTTATGGGAAACTTTATTTCTATCGATTCTCTACCTGTGGCTTAGTATGGGTGTTAGCCATCCAGGGCGGATGAAAATTTGGTCGCCCCCTTATTTCAATTTAAAAGGCCAAAATATACTTAAAAAACTTTTTGGTAAGACTGATCATATTTATTGTATGATAATAGTCATAAAATGGAGTGGTCAAAATTTTTTCAAGTTATTATTCTTATTTATTGTTAAATGTTGCCATTTAATTAATAATGCCAAATTTAAAGAGTCGCCCGGGGCTACCCTCTCCCACTCCCACTATCACTACGCTACGCCACTGAACTCAATGAAACAAAACAAAGGAATTCATTTTATTGCTAACGAAATTGATAATTCGAACATCAGTCCATTGCATAAATTGTCAAAACCAATCTATTAAATGAAATTAGAAAAGAAACTTCAAAGACTGATGTTTTGACAACAATTTTTTTTTTTTTCAAATTTGGTTGAATTGTGTAAGTTGTTAGTAGAAATCTGAACGTAAAATAAATATAAATAAATTTCTTACGTATTTTATTTTAAGAGAACTTATGGTAAAAAATGAAGAAGAATTATGAAGTGATATGAAAACTTATTGGGTTCTTTTAAAAATTAGGCTGCTAAATTAAACTAAATTTAGTTGGTCTGAATTTATTTAATATTTATAAAAATAGTGTATCAAAAACATAACACTCATTTTCACTACATGGTACTAATAATAACACAATACAGACATATTTCTCATCACTTAAATCCATTTTTGATGATATCTTGTTCAAAAGTTTCAGAAAGATTCACACTAATAAAATATTAATTAACTCCATTTCAGGTTTTTTTTTTAAATAAAGAAAGAAGACGTATGTGACTATTTGATTAAAATCTAAATTCTTGGAACTTTGCGATTCTTTGATAAGTATTTTATATCATAAAAGTGATTTATGGAAGAGCTGAATTTCTCTGGAAATTTT
>NW_027115007.1:794134-831723 GCF_000696795.3 Halyomorpha halys
ATATATATTACTTAACTACATTGATTTTTGGCGGATCAATGCAATTTAGAATACAAATAGACATGTTAAACAAATTATTATGAATTTCGTAGCTAAAGGTTTCAATTAGTAAATAGCTGGTTTCCATTAGCGACATACTGATAATGTGACCTGCCTGTGACGTTTTAATCAGAAGTTTAATTAACTTAATTAAGTCAGGATCAAAGGAAGTTATATTTATGAATTTACGAGATTGATTGTGACTGATTATTTATCAGGGGATGATTACATGTATCTCGGACAGAGGCCATAATAATCACGCCTTTGGCCTTAATTAGGTAAAGTGACAATAATAATCCAATGATTTACATTACATTTTCATTTAAGAAATTAGTTCAAAGTTGACTATAAATAATAAGAAATGGATATAATATTAATAAGCTGAATTTTTGGAGGTACTTTTTAATTTTTGGCCAGTTTGTAATTATATTGTTAGTTTCTGAATCTGTTCATGCTGTAACAGGAAATCAATACACGCTTCAAGCCTCCAGTTTAGTTCTGTTTTATTCATCAAATATAAAAAAAATAAAGAAATACAGATTAAAATTATTATATTTTTCCTTGTTATATTTCTTTCAGTCCCCTTGGTTTATCCAACCTTAATTGGCGTAGAACGAAGACATCTCACCTTCTCTCACCACACTTCCACTGAGCTTGGAAATTATAGAATTGATAAGTATTATACAATATTCAACATTAATATAACGTATCACACATCGATCTCTTCTTGTAATAAAACATTTATATAATTATAATTAATAAATTTATATAACGTTTCAATAAAAATTTTATTAGAATGTTAATACGTAATCGAGTAAAGGTAAGGGTTGTAAGTGTTTCCTTATCAGAGAACACTTTTATTCAGGCCTTTATCAGGGCTGAAAAAAACGATAAAAGAAGATAGAAGGAAAAAAAATGAAAACGGATGATTATAATATTGACAAAGTAAGAGTTTATCTAAAAATAATAACAAACATCAGAGATATTACAGAGAAAAAAAATTAAAAATCTAACAGTACTCCAGGTAAATAATGAAAAAATTAAAATTAACATAATTTGAATTGTGGGGGAATTTAAAGATACACGTGATACCATGAGAAACATGAAATGAAACACCAAATAGCGTTACGAAATGATCAACGGACTAAGTTAGACCAGGGCCCTATTTTACAATGAAAGTTAATACTATTAGTGCATATTACAAGTGTAGAAAGTAGTGTGGTTATAATACTAATACCTATTTTTTTCATGATAGAGATGACTATGATATTGCGGGAATTAAAAAATACTAAAGTACAAGTTACTATTGTACACGTCTGTGTAATTGAATTAAGATAAATCTACAAGACTAATAGTATTAGTTTGTACTTTATTATGAAACAGGGCCCTGAGCGTATATATAACAAGCGCGAACAGTGCCTTCTCTCTATCAAGAATACTGAAATCCCGAAAAGAATTCTCAAACTGTTAACGCCATGTATATTGTTTAAAATGTGTATATTTTTTAAATTAGGCAGTAAATAAATTTTATTACATTACTTATTTTGGTTAGAAACATGTTTTGTTTTAAATGAAGGATATATATACTTGTGGAATGGTGTTTAGGGTGAGATACCGGCCAAGGAAATTATTTGCCACAACAATACAACAAGGGGTGGTCTAAGTCCAGTCGCCCAGTCGGCTTGGTATACTTCAGTCGCCCAGTCGGCCTGGTATTTATTTAAGCTTTCCTACAAAGACACAGAGTCGATTTGAGGTGGCAGCTTTGAACTGTTTTTTAATAATTGCCAGCTGATTATTCTGTAGATGATTCAAAACGTAAGAAAGAGCAAAACAGGGTTTAAAAAAATCAATATCACCTTAATATCCAAAATTTACATTCAAGAAACAACTGCATCCTGAAGATAATAAATTTAATATTAATTTATTCTACTCAAAACCTCAGTCTTAATATTGTTATTCAAGCGGTAATGTTACAGAAAACTTTAAAAACAGAAATAACCTAAACAAGAGGAAACCCGATAGCTTATCTGAAAGCTGAATGAAACTTCCAAGAGGTTCTTTGGAATGAAAGGTGGAGATAAGAGTCATTCACATGTGAGGGCGTTTTAGCTGTAACTATTTTATTTTATTTTTTACCAGCCCTTATCATGTTCTGGACTGTAAATATTTTATACAATATTTTTATTGCAATCATTTTATTCCTCTATATTTTTATCGCTGCCTTATTATTATGAGTTTAATGATTGGAGAAGTTTGTCGGGGGGGGGGGGGATGTGCGGTCAGCAAAGAACAACATAAATAAACAAAACAATATTTATTTATTTTATGCCGATGTTTCGGCCTGAGTTTCAGGCTTCATCAGGGCTATATAATAAAAGAGATAACAACAACATTAGAAAAACATAAAATTGAAAAGGAATAGTATACAAACAAATTTGGCATTATAAAATATATTTAATTGAATCATAAATGATAAAATTGATAACTGATGATTGAATAATAATTTTTTACTGTTTTTAGAACTTGAAATATTTGCACATAGATGGTTTATGTGCAAATATTTCAAGTTATCACAAAATACGAGCAATTATTTTCATGGGGACAATCGAGAAGGGCTTGACAAAATGTCGAATTGTTAAGTTTATAGCTTGAGCTAGAACAAAAATGTGAGTTCAAGTCCATTTATGTACCAGAGAGAAGGCGCTTCACTTTTAAACGTGTGATACAGTCCCATTTTCCTGAGCACATTATGCTGTTTTTATCATCTTTGAAAAATCGAACTATGTCAAATTTCACCTCTTTTGTTTTTTAACTTCTTTCGGGCAAAACAACTGTTTGTAGTGTCTCAACCTTCCTGCTTAACAATCTGGAAGAGAAATATTTAAACTTACTTAGCAAGCGATACTTCGTCAGGAACACTGCTGAGAAAACGCCGCCGAAAACGAAATTCCACTTCACTCTTCAGTGTGTTTAAATAATCTTTTAGAGATTCTGGCATTGATTCAAGACTCTCTTCTTCGCAGAATTAATGCCACGAGTTATCTGTCTCGGAGTTTCATTCTTCACTTTACTTTGAGAAGAATATGTAGAAATTTTAGCTCGTGTTCTTTTTTTCAAGCGCTCATTTGTTCAGCACTTCTTCTGGTTTTTCTATTCATTACTACTGTTTTTTTGTTTTGTTTTGGTTTTTTGGTCGAACTTCCAATTTATCGATGTGCTGCATATTGTTGGTCGATGGCTGCGCTGTATCTACTTAAAAGTTCTGGTTCAACTGTTTCAGAGTTTAAATCCATCATTACGCGCTCTTACTTTCGAACAGTCCGGGAACTACTGCTACTGCTCCTGATGTCCGGGAACTACTGTTCCTTTATAAAAATAATGTTATATACTGACACGAAAACCTAGGGCTACTGATTCTTTGGTAGTAGCAAATTATATCATAAAAAATGATAGTGCTACTATCACATATGTAAATATTATTTACACTCGAAATAAAAAATTGTTTGTCGAGGGACGCGTGTGGAACTAACTTTTGGACAGTTGGAATTTAAAATTCGTCATGGAAATTGGTGAATATTTCGATTTAAAATGAGCGGAAACCAAGGCCAGTGTATTTATTTTTCAACGATTAAAAGTTACACACGGAATCAACAAAATTCAAGTCACTTAATTTCGTATAAATTGAGAGAATCAGCTATCAATATTAACAATGCATGTGTGAACAATATTCTCACCTTGATGTAAAAGTAGTTAAATGCCAGTAACATTTCCTCCATCATTAACAGATGCTTTCATTATACTTGTCGCCCTTCTATCAATTGACTTTATTAAAGTTCTTCTATTTCATGTATTAATATTCTCCTTTCTGAAACTCACCGTTTTCTTTAAGTGCATTATCATTGATGTAAAGATTTTTAATTCTTCATTACTTTCGTTTTTATGAAAAGAAAAAGTTTAATATTGATGTAAATCACTCTATAAGTTCTTCCACACATTCGTGTCCTTTCCCGAGTTTTAGTTGTTTATTAAGCACATATTGATTCAAATTAAGTCAGTTTATTAAGCACCTATTAAGTTTTAGTTGTATATTAAGCACCTTCTAAGTCTTTCGATATTTATTTCCAATTTTTCAAACTTTTTTTTTTTTAATTCGATTAAAACTATTATTACATAATGGAAGAAAATAATTCTGTGTTATAAACTTCTACTATGTTTTTTCGAGGAAAATTTTTTTTCTACTTTTTTGTCATCACCAAAAGTCTATAACTTAAATATTAATGTTTTAAACTTAATGATGAATTCTTTCAGAACCCTTTGGCTTTTAAAATTAAATATGAGCTTTGATATAAACACACAGTTAGTAAAAGTAGCCACATAGACCATGATCATTTATTCAAAACCCATTTGAGAGATATATTCAATTAAAAAAAAATGGGTTTTTATAATACCATCTTATCCTATAATTTACTACCAACTCTAATGCATTATTCGTATGTCATAAATACTAAAGTGAACGCTACATCTTGTGAATACCAAATTGTCATCAGTAAACTTCAGAAAAGTCTTCCCTTCCTGAAAATTGATGAACTCATTTTATAAACTCAATAAGATCAAAACCCAATTTCTAATTAATTCTCCTGGTTGAAGTTACATTAAAGATATAAAAAAATAAATTCAAAATCTTGAGTCACAAATACGAAAACCTCATGAATAAAATCATTAAGCTAAAAGGTAAACAGGAATCCAGAAAAATCTAGGCCTTCTCTGTTATAGCGGTAGCTACATTTGAATAAATTTTCCATACATCTGTTACATAATCTAAGAGATTGTTCCTATTTACAATTTGATGCTCCTACATTTACAAGTACTAAGCTCCGATATTATTCTTTACTGTCCCCTGCAGCTGTAAAAGAAGAGAGAGGCAACAAAACGAAGTGGTTCGTCCCATTGAATGGGAGCCAAATAAATTATTTATGTAAGGCTGTCCGCTGCTTGGGTTATTTTATTATCCGTACGGGTTTAGGTTTGACTGTGGCTGTCTTGCAGAGGGAATCTTCTGCTCAAGTTGCCGTAAGATGGATGGGAAATGTTTTCTAAAGATAAGAAAGGAATTTAATAATATATGAAGTGCTTGGAAAAGAAAAAGGAAGAGAAAAGAATTAGTTAAACTTGAGTAATAATAAAATTCAATTTTAGAAACAATTAGAATACCATAGTGAAATAGATAGCGCGTGCTCAAAATAGATTAGAATAGAAAAACGTAGTTAAAAAGCCCCAAAACCTATAAATTGTGCCGAAAATACGTTAAATTGAATATTGAATACTTAATATCTCACTATTGTTGTAGTGTGGTAATGAGAAATAGCTTTAAAAGTTAGGAAAACCATGAGGAGGAAAAGCATGAACAGCTTATTCCACATAGACGTCATAGTCATACGTCAAGCCTGTTGAGGATATTTTTTTTTATAATAATAGAAATTTTATTCAATAAAAATAATAATAATAATAATAATAATATTAATCACGATTTTAGTTACTGTCTAAATTTTAGTTACTGTCCCACATTGGTTCTGGGATTACTATTATAATATAAATGATAACCATTTCAATTGATGAAGGTTTTTCTGATCAACAGATGTACGAGTATAAAGGAGGTGAATTTTTTTTTTTAAGATCTCGCTCAACCACCAGATTTTTCACAATTAAGAGTATGGGAGGTCCCCAGGAGGGCTCCAGACCCACATGGTTGACTCACGGCTACTGTCACAGAATAAATAGTTATCTACCACAGCCTTATTCGATTCCAGGTTCTTGCAGTTAGTAGCACCTTAGCATCTTACCCCTGTGCCACCTCAATACCATTAGGGACCACATAAATTTAAAGTTATTAAGTCTATATTTTTTATGTAAATAATATTGAACCTAAATAAATAAACTACGTTCGCTAAATTTAATTAATCCTATATCAAGGCTTTATGCACAAAAATGATTGAAAATCTGATTTATGTTCGATATATTGATGAAATCGTCAGTAACTTTTGAAAAGATCATGTCTATACGTAAACATAAGCGAATAGTCCGAATCAGTAACAAATATAAAACCAATAATTAAAGACGTCATAAGAAATAAAACCAAATTTATTACTTCTATATTAAAACATTTTAATCGTAATTAATGGGTCCGATTGGATATCTGACCAAATTTGTATTCTTCATTTTTATTTTATGATAATTATTGTATTATATTTTTCATGATTTCATTTATTTTTTAATAAATAATTATTAGTAACAAAATTGTGTGTTCTGATACTAGTTTATGATTTTATTCATATTTTTTTATTTCTAACCAACTTATTATTATTTAAAATTATTCTGCTACAAAAATATTTTTATTTCCTAATTTATTTAGAATCATGAATAACCTTCCAGAACCATTTGTATTTTGATTCAGTCGTTATACGGGAAATGATTCAGATCGGGCTCTGAACAGAATTCAAAAATTATTATTATTTTTTTGTTTAAGTGGCTGCAATCTTTAAATCTAATTTATTTTTATTTCAAGATAGTGAAGAAGCAGTTTACTTCAGCACAGTTCACTTTATTTCTGCTGAATAAAGATCCAGAAATAGTTATTGCCCTAAACAAATGAGAGAAGCTAAATTACGCTTGGAATTTGAAAATTCAAATTGGAATAATAAGATATAACTATATTCTACATATATCAGTGATGAAACGAATCCGTCGGCACAATTTATCCAGCATTGGTACTGTTGCTTTAATAAATGTGAAAAGTAAATTTATATGCGAGACAAGTAATCTGCATTTCAGGTTGTAAAATATATTCCGTGGCATAAAAGCTCGTATCATAATGCGTTGATATAAAATGCCAGGATTCCTCCTCGTATATATAAACTCTGCGACTCCTCAGCTCGTAGATTTTAATAATCGTAAACGCTTTTAGTATTCCTTATAACCTTGTTACTTTTGGGATCAACCATTTTACTTTTCCCTGAGCTGTTTATAACGAATCCCTTACAATATCCAATAACATCGGACGGAATGCCGTTATAAAATGTGTCTTTACGACAGAACGACGTGTTACGAAGATCGGGTAGGTATAAAGTTGCAAATAACCTTCGCAGTGCTAAACCGCTGGAAGGGAGAATAGAAACCTGGATGGAAGTGTGTGTGTGGCTGATACCTTATCATCCGCAGACCTCCATTATAAAAGTTAGATTGATTCCAGGAGGTGGGAGGTGACGTCCAGATAAGCGGCCGGTAAATCATTGGCTCTTTGGCCTGATATCTTCCTCAACAGTTCCGAGTTCGTTGAAGGAGAGACCTTTACCGCAGATGCCTCAGTTGATACATTATCATTTTATATGAGACGAGATTTCAAATATCTAGTTTAAAGGGCTATAACAAACTTGTCTTTAATATTATGGATTTAACTTTAGCTACAACAATTTAAAATAAATTAAAAATAACTAGTGCCGTTACTATGCAGGTTCCGTTTGTGGGAGACAGAAGGGAGCAATTAGTTTACCATAAAGTTGACTGGTGCCGGTGAAATCTAAACAAGTGAGCCAAGCGACCACGTATCGCCGCTCATTAATTTAATTGATTGAGGTCCCTTAGTGGGCAAACAGAGGGTGAGCCTATATGTGAGCTCTGGTCCTCTCCGCAAAACCAACAGCCCTTACCTCGTTCCCCCGCGCTTATTGCCTCAAGAGCTGGGTCCCTAGGGAATAGTAAGTACACAGTCCACTATCAACTTCTGATTCCTAAAGCGCTGCTCTTAAGCTCAGAGTAAATAGAGAATAATTACCTTTGACCTACTGGACAGTATCCTGCGTCTTCTGTACAATATCATGGTATATTCTTCTGTAGATAATTTAATCTAAAACTAGAATAATCAAAGAAACAACCTGCAATAATTAATACATCATATTCAAGAAAAATATAGATGTTATTATAAAAAATAACACCACATAATGGACTAGTAAGCAGAAGATTTTTCTGAAAATTACTTGTCCATACAACTCGGGGTGTGCCAGTAAAACTATTTTATGTTATAGCAATTAAATATTATTTTACTATTACATCAAATTTTTTTAATAGTTTTTATGTTGCCTCAGTGTGTCGTAATAATTTAATGACACTTCCTAAAATAATTTTACTAATGAAACCTAATAAACTGATTTAAAAAGTCATCGTTAAAAGCTTATCTAATACAATTGTGGAATGTTTGATAGACAATGAATCAGTCCTCAATTCTTTCCAAAGGTTGATAGGTGGCAAAATTCAACATATCGGTGATTTGTTCGAGTAGTGGCACATCTTACAAAAAAAAAATTGTTTTACTTTAAATAGAACATATTCCAAAGATAGTACTGCAGAATGTAGTATTTTGTTAGGTCGTCCTACAAACTTTCCTAAAGATATTAGAGTTGTTACAGATTAGTTCCAGTTATTAAATAGAACAAGCTAAAATTGTTTTTCCACATGTGTCATTATTCAAAAAAAGTAGCTATATGTAAAGCTGCTCAAAGATAAGACTTTCTTCTTATCCCTGACAAGTTTGAATATTTGTCAGAGCTTTTTTGAGAGGGAGCTCTTAAATTGCTTCTTTTTTTTTTCTCAAAGATGCAGTTAATAGTAATAATGATCGTAAAATTCTCGAAAATTCTTGAAAACTCGAAACATTAACAAAAATTCAATTATGTATGCATTTTATTAATTTTAAAAATCCACACGCATCATTAACTTTATTAACCATAGAAAAATATGTCAATAAATGTGGTAATAAATTTGATTTTGATGATCACAATACTGTACATTGTCACAATTAGATTGTTTTAATGACAAGATACTACCTAAATTGTTAAAATATAGTTTATGAGAAAATATAATTATTGATAGTGCGGTAAAATTTTAATTATATAGGTTATATGAAGATGTAATTATAATGACATGAAAAAAACATCAGTACTTTGTTTAAAAATATATGAATAAGGGAAAACACTGATCTTGAAAATAGTAGAACCAACCAAGTATTTTTGGTTAAGTTAGGTTCACCAAGTTCCTCAGGAACGTTAGTTTCTACGGGAAGAGGACACGCCCTGCCCTCGGGCTGAAGGAGACCTGATCTGAAAGGGACAAGCCATAGAGGCGATAGGAGGGAGTGGGCTTACCCTACAGGCAATCAAACAAAATGGCTACCAGAAACTGTCTAATTTAGCAAATTTTGTCCAATGAAACCAATTTTGCAATTTTATAGGACCAAGGTTTTTTAAAAATATTTTTTTCATTTTTTTTTTAATTTTCTAACAGAAGAAAACCATAGCGCCTTGATTGTTGGCAGTTATAGTACAAAATAGTGTTTCGAATAATATATATCAAAACATTTTAGTTTACCCTCAACTTTATTCATAGTAAAATAATATAAAAGAAGAGAAAACTTGGTCACTTCAGTGATCTTTCGAAATCAATATATGTAACAATAATTTATGTTTAT
This sequence comes from Halyomorpha halys, assembly GCF_000696795.3. Classification (NCBI taxonomy): domain Eukaryota; kingdom Metazoa; phylum Arthropoda; class Insecta; order Hemiptera; family Pentatomidae; genus Halyomorpha; species Halyomorpha halys. Next base: position 803,694 of record NW_027115007.1, read on the forward strand.
ATAACCCAAGTTATATTTTATTGGAATGTAATACTATAAAAAAAGAAATATTTAAATTAAATTATTTATTGTACCATGTTACCCAATTATAATGAGTTGCTACAATACACAACAAACTGATTAATCATTTAAGGTAAAATATAAACACTGACAAAAACGAATTTATAAAACAATGGAATGTTTTTCTTTTTTCTATTTTTTTCTTTTTTAACTGAGTACCATTTTATTACATTTCCTATTTTTTTTCTACTTTAGTTGTCTTTAATAATCTTATCCCCTCTATTTAACTTTCGCATATCTAATATTTCTCTTTTCCAGTATTCAGAAACAAATATTAAATTTAGTATTCCAGTTATATAAATTTCTAGATTTATCCGATGCTAAAATTTCCAGTATGTATACTTAAAGATAAATAGTAAAATAATCAAGTTGTGAATAAATGATGAATCAAAGAGTAAAAGATATTAAATTAAAATAAAACAGACATTTTGGTTGTAATGTTAAAACGTGAATAAGTTAAAAACTAATAAATAAGTTAAAAGTAAATAAATAAATATGTTAGAAACAGATAAATAATGCCCATGAAGTCCGAAACAATATTTTCGGTCAAGATTGCAATATCTCCAATTCTAACTCCTAGGTCTTATACGAAGCCTCTTGTCTTATAAAGAACAAATAAGTTAGGTGACTTATTAAACCAATGACTTGCGATGAATGACTGAACTGACTTGCGATAATAATTCAAAAGACTGAACCGAATATTGGTTACTACACAGAAGACATAATTCTGAAACAAGGATTAATAGGGAATAATAATTCTGTGTACTTATTGTACTTGTACATTGTTGTAAATTATTGTCTAGCAATTAATCGTTGCGGTAATAATGAGATCAATATCATTTTCCATTGAAGAAGAAAATCTCATTATAGTTCATAGAGTTCGAAAAGAATAAAATTAATAAATTATTTTGCCATTATTAGATCTACTATTCTCATATAATTTTATTTTTTTGTATTCCCGAGTGAATTTATTAATTATATAAATGGAGTACCTATATTTTTATTTACGCCACTTTCTAGTGCACTCCCAGGAGTGTTGTGCTCTGAAGATAAATGCGTTGTCTCTCTGCGCTGTTCGAGAACGGCTCAAACTATGAAATTCTCAGACAAATTACCTTCGTGTCGAGATGACTGCCGCTGGGACATGGCACATCGTCATCGGGTGATGAAATGACAATTAGAACAGTACTCCTTAAATGAAACTAATTGCGAGCTCCCGCGATCCCGGACGTTATAGGTCTTGGAGCAACTTCACTAAATTTAGCAGGCTCCTTCTTTAATGAAAGCCCCGACAGGAATCGAGAATAAGGAGACCAGATCCAATATAACTCCTCTCCTCTTGTCAATGCCTTTTCTAAAAAACGGAAATTTTCTCTCTTCTTTTTTTACCCCTTCTTTCATCAACGATCCTTTTCGTCTACAGTACAACCTGTCGACCTAAATTTTATATATATTTTTTTTTATCTCTCCTGAAGGATCAGACAAACACAAAGGAATTAAACTCAGCATTTAAATATTTAAAAAGAAAAAGTAGTATTAAAATCCTTTCACCTATAATTTAAAAAATCTATTTACTTTTTGTTTTATTATTATTTAGTCCTAGAGCATTCATAATAATATTTAATTTTTTTTTCCGGGATTTTTTTGTTAATTAAATATAATCAGTGTCATTTTGTGAATCTGCCAGCTGTATCGGTGAATAAACGAGGCTCCCCTTGCAAATATTGTAGCCTTCAACTTTTTCCTTTTGCACAGTCTCTTTTTTTTTTTTTCTCAAAAATGTATTTCCTGGAAATTATCCTTACTTGCAGGTTAAATATTGGATATATAATTACCTATATTTCAAGGTTAATAATTTGGCTTAGAAGAATTAATTCTCAAGCGTTGTTTGAGTGGGATACATAGTGTATTCAGGGAATTATTTTTTTGCAATGAAAAGCGAAAGTGGTGGATAAAATTCATAATTCATATTGTTTTCACTAATCCTCAACTTTCCTTCAACTCAGAGGAAAATCAAAAAAAAAATTTCCCAAATCTAAAGATGTTGAAGAAAACACGTTAGCGCATGTGTTAATAGAACGCCGGATGGAATTTACTAAAATTAATACTAGACACATTTTACACAAATTTCCAAGGTTCCTCCAATTTTGGGCCACATTAATAATAATAATAATAATCTTCTTTTATTCTGGGATTGATCCCTTTAGAATAATTTACAGCCATAAAAATTAGGCTTTAGAGCCTTTGAGTAAATTACAAAATAGAGATGAAATTACATGATGTCATAAAATAAAATAATCCAATGAATTAAAAAAGATACAAATAAACAACAATAGTTAACAGAATATATAAAATAATGATAAAACAAGTAAAATAAGACCACGTGTCATATCATAAAACATTGGATGACTTCTGATAGTAATTAAAAAGAAAAAAAATGATAAAAAATCAAATACAATTAATATAAAAAATAATAAATGAAAAGATATAGTTTCTGCTTGTGTACATATTTACAATTATAAACAAAAATCTAAGACATAAAATACATAAAGCTTTTTTGAAACTTTCAATTTTTGGTCATCCGGAATTGAGTGGACAGAATGTAGTCGAAGATACGGAATTTGAAGATTGGAAGGGTATTAGAACTACAAATAAAGGAGGGAATAGTATTTCATAGGGAAGAGGAACGGATGAGGAAAGATCTACCAAAGGCTGCGGTTCGATGGGCAGTTATATATAAGTCTAAAGTACGTGAGCGGGTATTGCGAGAATGCACTGAGGACTTAAATTGAAGGATATCTGAGATGTACGATAGACGGCGGGATTGGATAACTTGATAGAGAAAGGAAGCAAGGAAATATTTACGACGGAAGGAGGGGTTAAGCCTCTTCAACTCTTCATAAAATCGGGTGACAGAGGCGTCTCTGAGCGCTCTTAGACAGCAATAAGACCATAGTATTTAATAAAATCGATACTAAACAGTTTTAGATTCAGCATAGATTAGACTCAAGTGAAGCGGTACTTCCCCGTTTATGCCCTCCGGCCAGGGGCTCATGGACCATATTGTGACACTCTCTCCATATTGTGACCCGGACCACTTCCTTATGACACTATATGGCAAATAAAGGACATTTGTTTGTATATATTTAGGTAGTATTCATATACTAAATAGTAAATAAATATTTAGGAAGTAAATAAAAAAAAAGTTTTAGAAATACAGGTGTGACAAAGAAAATAAGTTCCCGAATCGCAAGTGAAGTTCGTTGATGAAAACAAATAAAATGGATATGGGACCATCTAGGAAAAGGCTTTTATTTGGCTTATACATGCCATTAAGAACAAAGGGGATAAAGATATGCTTTATAGAACCCATCTAATCAGTATTTAAAGGTCAGGATAGACCTCTTGCTATAGCTTCATGATAGCTCTTGGTATATCACCGGGATTCGCAACGAATTAAAACGCCACGTTTTACAAATCAGGTTCCAACTGGGTCCACAGTTAAATGATAAGGTACTATTTCTCCTTACTCGCCAACTTGTGTAGGTTTATTTGTTTTGAATATTTATTACTTCCATATTGAACGATTGGACCAATATAAATAACTAAATTTGTGTATACCACTAAACCTTTCTCAATGCTGAAGAAAAAAAAAGTTTAATTTTTAAATATTTTTTTATTAATTAAGTAAATTTAATTATTAATAGGCAAATTGGTTTATTTTTAATTATAAAAGATAATTTTGTTTAGTATAAATATGTAAATGTTTGTGTTTGAGCGCGATCTATTTCACGTAAACGGGTGGCAACTTATAGTCATAAGAATTGTGAATAATACTGAGCCTGGATTATTTATACATCAGGTCCCTATAACAACTCTATTATCAGTATATTGTATTCATCTAGCCAAGCCACAGTACACGTATACATACATAACACAGGGGCCGCTAAATTTTGTTTTTACTTCAAGAAGTCACTACAACATATCTCCGCTTTCTCAGCTGGAAGAGGTCAGAGATAGATAATTGTATATACTTATTATTAGCTCACAGCACATATCTAGTTGTTTTCTTCTTCTTTTTTTTCATATAAACGCTATGTATTTTTTTTCTTCTTTTGCAGGTTTTTGTTCAATATATCATTAAAAAAAATTTTTTTTTATTAAATCAACATTTCCAACCCACAAATATTTATCCCCAGTGCATATTTTACCTGACAGGAGAAAAAGCTTTCATTGGGGATTTTAATACAAGTAACACTCAATGTTTAGTTTCTGATTAATTATATCGTTGGGTTATATGGAAAACATCTGTGAGGTTGATGATGCAAGTGCAAATGTTATATTCAGTATAGTACTTCAGTATTATGTTATGATTACCTGAAAAGTTTTGGAAATTTTCTAAAAATTTGAAATGTTTTTTGGGGGAAAGTGGTTGACTATGCACTTTAACATTATAGCCTCCTATTTTCCACTCAAATCTAAGACGAATTGTGAAAATACTCAAAAAATGAATATTGTAGGAACATATTCCGGGTGGCGGTTAATAAAGGTATTAAAATGTAATGGTAAAAACGAACATTTCGTCCCAATTAGCAGGGCTGTCAGATTGAAACAAAGTTATCAACTCTCGGTAAAAAGTTTAGAAAATTGATTTATTAGAGTTTACTATGGACTCCAACTATGTGACCTCATTTATTTTTCCAAAAGTATACAAAAACAATTAAGTTGTTTTCATTGGATTTATAAAGAATATTTTTTGACAAATAGTTTTATTACCTTTTTTTTTTAACATTTTGAAAACGTTTGGTATCTGAAAAAACAAAATTCGCTTTGAGATAGCGAAAATATAAAAAAAAAAAACTGTAGCGGAGGGAGTTGAGGCGTCGTACTTTATAATTTCGTGAAGCCCCACGGAATAAAAAGTTTACACTAAGAACATGGTTAAAATAAGATGGTTATCTCTATATAATATTCCTTTGTCCGTACGTCAGAAATGACTAGGCAAATGTATTAAAAAAAAATCACCTCCTTAAATTATCATCGTTTAAGAAACAATATTTCCTCATCAAGTACTCTTCTAGCCCAGATCCTACATGGGTGGTAGTGGTGTAAGTGGTATTACACCACAATATCAATGATATTGAGGTATCAAATTTTATTTAAGATAGAGCTTATATTATATATGTTAGTTTTATATTTATTTATCTTAGTTCTTCACTTATTTTATTTCCATATATAGGCAGGTAAAAGTAAAAACCTCAGACATCAGATAAATACATTATTACCAATTAACAGTTTATATACAATGAAATTTCAAATAATTATAAATTATGCAGATTAATAATTATAGTTATAAAAGTTATAATAAATATATTAATTACAAATATTATTTGAAAAACGTTTTCTAATGGCCAATGAGGAAAAAAACTACACCTCTCCAAGTTATTTCTTATAGAAAGTTACCTCCCTTGAATCTAGCACCTTCAACAAAGTTCCTAACGATCAGGTGAAAGTTGTCAGGGTAAAATTATTTTTTTTACTTGGAACTAAACTATTTTAAGCTTCTCTTTTAATATAACACTCTTTATATATATATATTTTTTTCCGGGAACAACGAAATAATCAACTTGCTATATTAACATATTTTATTTATTGACGAGTAGCGGTGTATTTGTGCCATGTGGGATGAATCTTTTACAAGATAATTTGATGCAACATAAGGTTACTTTTGAGGATTCCATGATGAGACAGGTATTTCCCGCAATATGAATTATATTTGTTCACATTGCAGGAAATTATTCATAACAGAATCTAACCAGGAAAGACATAAAACCTCGTGTAAACAATTGACGATTTTAATGAACAATGGGATTTGATTTGATGAAAATTTAGACAGCTGTTTACAAGAAAAACTTATAGATTAAGGCATGGAATTGCATACAAATTAGATTTTTATAAGTCAAGCCGTTTAATCCAAACAATATTTACAAATTTCTTTCACTTTCATCTTCATGGACAGTTTTTCAATAATTAATTCCCACTTAAGAAATGTAAACGAGAGCCATTTATATGATGCGTCAGGTTTTGCCGAGTATTTTTTCCATCCCATGTTAATCATTTTATTTATTTCATCTTTTCTATCTTTAAATAATATGTGTTGCCCTAAATAAATATGTTGCTTGACAAAACCTATTAATTAGTTATTAATAGTTACTCCTCCTTTCTGTCAATTTGTTATTTTGGTTTAATAGCTATTAATGTTCAACCCCACCGAGTCACACTGTTCAAGGAGTTCGCTGACCATTTGTTTCGTCTCAGTTAGTGGATTGGCTAGAATAATGTAACTGTATCTTCCGCAAATCTTAAATTCGATAACATGCCTTTTTATAATTATGCCGTTTTCTTGGGGTGTAGTGGACAATCATATTCGACGCCTCATAGAATTTCAAATGTTCTATTATTCCCATCCACAACTATGAAATTCCTACTGTCACCATATATAGTTTTTAATTCATTCATCAGTTATAAGTTAGATAATCCATTTTCCTTTAATGTTCAATAATTCTTAATTAATGCGTCTTCCAGATCCAGAGGACTGTAAAATTTCTCTAATGCTTCTTATTCTTTTAGTTAACCCTTCTTTACCATCTTTTTTATTTTCTAGTGTTTAATCTTCTCTTTTGAAGGCTCAAATTCGTAGTTGCCACTACATGGTCGACGCATTTCTTATGCACGATGTGGAAGTTATATACCGCGAGGCTTTGTTTCCACCACGATACTCGTTCTGACGATTCCTTCAGTGATCCGAGGTGTAAAAGGGGTTTATGATCTGTTAGTAATTCGAACTTTCTGCCGAAAATATTCCACGGCCCATACCACTGCCAAAAGTTCGCGTTCAATCGCGCTGTACAACCGAATTTAATTTTCGTCCAGCATATGCAATGGGTTTTTCCCCTCTTCGAAATACAGAGATAGGACGTCCCCAATAGCCAACTTGCTAGCGTCTGTGGTTACTTTGAATAATCTATGGAAATCGGGGCCAGTAAAGGCCGCGTTGTTAGAATCTTCCAAAACTCTTCGATACTCGCGACTTGGTCCTGACCTAGACAGAATCGTTTCCTTTTTTTTTTTAATTTCGCTTAGTGGATGAGTGATCTCTGCAATCTGCGGGTTGAACTTGCGGTAATAGTTAATCATACCCAAGAATCACCTCACTCCGCGGGTATTCCTTGGTAAAGGCGCGTCTTGGATCGCTTTCATACGTTCCTGATCCGGCTGTATCCCGCGGCAGCGATTACCGCTCATCTTTCGTTGTCTCATTTAACTTCCGATAGGTAATGGACTATACATTGTTTCGCCCTTCGCCCAGCTTCTTGTCCACTAACCATAATGGACTATTAAACGGGGAATTACTCTGTCGTATTATGCCTTGTCGGAGAAGTTCATCCAATTTTTCTCTAATAACAATCCTCATGGCCTGGGGGTACCGTCTGTCTTTTACATAGATGGGGTTTCCGACTTTAGATGAATCCGGTGTTCGGTTTTCCCTGTGGTGGGCAAAAAGTCCCCCTCTCGATAAAACAGGTCATCATTTTTATCGACCATGTGACTCAACGCCTTGTTGCACTCCTACTGCTCCGATTTTCTTATCCCCCCTCTTCCTTTTCGCTTTTACTTGATATCGTTGTTGACCGATTTTATATCGCCATTTGGTATTGTTAACGTTCAGTTTGAACCCCGTTCGTTGTAGGATGTCACACCCAATGATCAGCTGGTAACCTGCCATTAACTCTTCGATAACGTGGATAAAGACTTCCGTAACCCTGCCAATTCTCGAAGGTTAAATCCCCTAATGTTTGGCATTTGCCGCTGACAGTGGACGCGCATTGTCTGCGATCCGCCCAGATGCCTAATTTCTCCACCCCTATTCGACTAATTAATGAGTTGGTGCTCTCTGTATCTATCAGAAATTTCATCCCTGATTTCTTCAGACTCGCCACGGGGAACCTTGTAATGCGTTCTCCCTGTACGCTATTATAAGCTATTAATTCGCCCCGCCGGTTGCCCCACTCATTACCGCGTCCTCAGTTTGAGGGACCGCGACCCGCTAACACCTCGGTTCCTCAAATCCGGATCATCGGATGATCTTCCCTCCCAGAGTTTCCCTCCTCTTACCTCATGACTCCTCGAAGCCGGGCGACTGCGCTCAGAATGGACGCTCTCCTCGCCTGATGATTCGTCCCTGATTGAGTGCCTGCTGCTCCTCTTTTCCGTTTGCCTTCTGTTCCAGTCCTGATTATTGACTTCAATGGGTTCCGGTGGAGGTTCTCTCCTGTTCTTCCGGGGTTTACGTCTCGGGCATTCCATCATTTTTTCCGTCAGCCGATTGTATCAGTTTTTTATCAAGGGCCAGCAGTTTTTTAGTGAACTCGCCTTCCGACTGACCCTGAGCTCGCCCCTCCTTAAATAAAAAAAAAACATCCTCCTCCGGAGTCCTTCTTCCACCGCCATATAATTTCTTGAGACGAACCTTTAATGTTTCCCAGGGTAATGTTAGGTCGCCCTGCACCGCATTTAAAACGCGTCTCGAGATACGAACGACCAGAGAAGCCTTGAGTAATCTGATGTCCGATTCCAACAGCATGCTTGTGTCCTGTCTGGAGGTGATTAAACTATTGATCTGATCACTATCTTTGAGGAAGTGTTCCAGGTCGCCTACTATCCCGGTGAATGGTTACAATTGACTGATCACTTCATGGATGGCCACAGAGTTCTTCACAGTTCAGTTTGCGTGTTCTCAGTCGCCTTGGAACTCTGAGCCTCTAGTTTCTGGCGCTCCGCTTCAAGTTTCTGCCACTCCACTGTTGACTGAGCCAGCTGGTATTCGAGTTGTTTTAACTCTTCAGCCGTTTCAAACAGCTTAAGTTATGTTCCGTAGCTCGGTTACTGGTTCAAGAGGGGCCGTTTGATATCGTTATAGGACTCACTATATCACTAATCGCGTGAGGTAAATTCGGAATCTAAAGGATTAACGTAAAATAAAAAGGGTTTCAAGCAGAGTGATGTCACAAGGTTACTTAACAACTAACCTTTATTATTTGAATCATCTGTTATATATAGGCACTGAGTTTGTTGTCAAACTTAAAGGTACTAATTCTAGTAGTACAGAGTTCTTATTATTATTAAGAGGTTCTATACAGCTAACTTATATATATAATAATACTTTATTTATTCGTGTACTGGGGATAGAATGTATCTTAGTAATGATTAAAAAAACAAGAAGGATCCTATTAAAACAGCATTAGTGCAGGATGCAGCCAAAATCCAGCACACATTAGATTTTGAAAATACTATGATTTTACATAAAGGAAGTTATACATCCAAAAAAACAAATACTTGAGTCCATTTACATACCAGAAAGCATTAATTATATAGTGAATTTTAAAATAGACATAAGAAATCTGAACCAAAACCATGCAAAGATTTTTATTAATATTAATTTATGACAAAATGGGATAAAATTAATTTTGATAACTATAATTAAGCTTCATATGAATTGTAATAATAAAAGAAATAGGACATTTAACCAAAAAAAAAAGTTGAAATAAATTAATTAAATGCTTGACCTGAGTGTATGGAAGGTTATGAATATAGTTGTGATAAATTATAATAGTGAAAATTAATAGTGACTAAAAGTTTTAATTTTATATAAAGAATTGACAAATAGGTAGTTAGACAATTGCCTTATTAATAAATTCATATGAGTCCCAAATATTTTTAATGTCTCATATGGTAATTGTGGACTGAAATAATTGATCTTGGCAGAATAGTCTGTATGCATTTTTTTAAAATTAATGTGGTTTCTAAAATTTCATTTAAGGTATGATCACTTATTAATAGTATTGTCGTTTGTCTAAAATTATTGAAAATCATATGTATAATAAAAGCTGTTGTCTATTAGGATGGCAGAATTGACCGAAATGTAGAACTTATAAAGAAATATAGATTGTTTTGAGTCTAAAATTGGATAAAATTTATTTTATTTAAACAATAATAACCAGTCTCAAGAAAGTGTAAAGATTATATATAAAACAGTTTATTTCATTTTTCGGATCGTTAGGAGAGCGCCTAGTTCACTTATAAGCCGATCTTGAATTATAGTATGTATTTAGTGTAAATAAATTATTTCTGTTGGCAAAATTGATTGATATTTCACATCTATTATTATGAGTCCCAAATCCATTGGGTCCCATAGCATCAGAAATTGAAAATTTCAATTTCTTCTTGGATACTCTCAGACGTTGGAGCATGAGTTTATATTATTATCTGAATGATATTTATTCCTTTCATTTTAAGGCATGCTATATTTTTGAAAACGGTTCAAATTCCATTGTTTTGCTTTTTAAATATTGTTTGGCAATGAAACCCGCCCTAAATTGACTATTTTCCGCGCTTGAATGCATGAAAATAGTTTTCTTGAAGGTTTCTGCTATTATTTCACTATTACGTCTTATTTCTGCAAACCTAGCGATACCCCATCTGATAGCCCCCAAAACGTCTTCCAATGCCTATATGTTTTAGTCTTTTTTTTTATCTTGATAATCGTTTTCTGACATGTTACCGTTCTTCACTATAGTGAGTATTCGTTTCTTGCCTTTGTGAGAATTTTTCCAAAATCGTAGATCTATTTTTGAATTTTTTCTCAGTTGTTTTGGGTATTTCTTGTTTCTTGAAATATTGAATTCAATGCTGACAACTACGGTGATTATTCTTCCCTTCTATACCTTTTCCGTGGAAGAATATTATGTGGTTGGAGTTCTTCTATTTATTTTTAACAGCCAACATGGCCTAAGTGGAGTAACATTGTTGTTACTCTTTCAATAAACTTTCAAAGAAACATAGTTTGTTTAATAGCAATAGGCATGATCAAAATTAACAGATATAAACATCATTCACTTCACTATTTAGAAAAGCCTAAAAACAAAATGAAAGAAATACGAACGGGATTTATTGTCGAGGAATTGAGGACAAGGAAGAGTGGGAAACGATTTGTGGCAAATATTGTTGGTAAGGTATTTCCAGCGCTGCTCTTCCACTTCCACGATATTGTGCCATTCCTGATATCCTTCCTTTAGTCCTTTCTTATCCGGCTCTGGGCTACGTCCGTGTCCTAACAGCGCTTCTTTTGTGTATCGTCATCTCCTAAGTTGAGTTCCGTAGTGCGGATTTTTCGTATTTTTATTTCCGATGCCTTTGTTTCTATTCTGAAGAAATCTTCACCCAAAAACTATATTATTTAGAAAAAAGTTATTTCTTACTAAAATATATTTAATAAGCTTTCAAACAAACACGGTTTGCTTAATAGGAATAGATATGACCAAAATTAACGTATAAATATATTATTAATTCAACTAAAAACAAGTCATCCGGGAATGAAACCAATTCTTCTTTTTCTCTGAGTATTTGAATTAGGATAAATGATTATAACAGAATTAAATCTCTAGACTACGATGCTGGAATATTTCAATTTCTGTTCTATTATCTATCATGACTGTAGTCGGGAGATCTGAATATCTTACTCTTTACTTATTCGGATTTATTAAAATATTTATTTGGTTTAATTTCCTTTGTCAATTTAGAATAAGTATTCGTTATCGAAAAGATTATAGTCCTATTCCACGTTTATTATAGTCTATTCTAAGTAAGAAGCTAATGTTTAAAATCCACATTCTATTAAAACATTCATACGATGATAGAATAATAATCAATATTTATGTTAGTAAATTTAGGTCGTGAATATGTCAAGCTGTGTTAAAATTGCAAGAAATGGAATGACAGAGTAATATATATACATATTATTATAATTGGTTCGGATTAAATTAGGTCAGAATTTTTTTTTAAGGAAATCATATTGGTTGTAGTGTTGTATCAAGCTGTAAAATGCCAGTTTTCAAGGAAATTAAAATTTGGAACTTTTTCACCCGTGTCTATTCTTCAAATAATCGCTCATAACTCCTCTTCATTTCATCCAATTCCAACGTAATACAACCATTGGAAATCTGAATGTCTGCTCTTTCAATGGAGACGTATACGTATATACATATATGTATGTTTAGATTAACTAAATACAATAGCATAAATAAAACTATCAATTGTGTTCATTAAATCTATATACATCATTAAATATATATATAAAACAAGGACTTACGGAGTTGAGCTTTTAGATATTACTAAAACTATCGATTTCCTTTATTATTCAATCCTTACATCGAACAATCATTTAAACTCCTTATTTTATCACAAATACAATCATCCATAAGCATCTCAATGTTCCATATGTTGCTGATTCGGCCAGAACTAGATATTCCTCTTTAATACATAATACTCTTTAATATATAATACTCTTTCTACGCTTGTGAAAAGAATTTGGCATTCAGATTTCCAACTCTAAAAATGTTATTAGAATTCTACCACAAGACAGTATAATGCCATTATAATATAACTCATATATAGTTACTACTTGTATATTTATTTAATGTAGCTCTCAATTTCTACAAATGATAATAATAAAAATACTTTAGGACACATCACTGCTTTACTTAACCATGCTTACAAGAAATTATCTTGAATAACGTATGTAGATATGACGGAGAGAAATTTCTCATTTCTCTTCGAGTAAGTTATCTGGCGGCCTGATAGCTGCGTAATACAAGGCTGTATAAATTTTATAGCCTGTAGGATAAGCGATAGTAGTTGAGTAGAGTTTTTTTCGCAGCTTTGAATTATGCCTTAGTACCCTAACAAACGCTTTAACAGGAGATCTCCAGTGAAATATCCATACAGTTCGATGATGAAGTATTAACTAAAGAGTGATAATTTTTCATGTTTGTTCTTACATTGGTTGCAGCTCTCCATTTTCTTATGTAATTCATCATAAATGACAAATTAAGAGTACTTTAAAATTAGGTCCAACTCCTTCAGTAGGATGGTTTGCAAATTTATGCAATTATCTTGATATTGCAACTACCTTGGTAACAGTCGCGTAATGAAATAAATATTTCATTCTGTAATCTGTTCATGAACCGATGAGCCTAATTGTAATTTCCATATTCCATTGAAACACAATATTTATCATTTGAATTGTAAAATGATATCTTTTTCAAGGATCTGGTAATTAATATTTATTTTTAACAAGTATAACTAATATTACATATGCACTAAAAATATAAACTCTGCAGGATGGATAACCTTCAAACAAAGTGTTATTCATCCACACATAATATGATAGAGTGCGAAGCCAAATGGTTGAAAATTTTGTGAATTAGAGGTTCTTTAAAATATATACCTGAACCTCATGCTTTATTTTTTGGAAAAAGCATACAAGCTCTGATTTACCTCTCATACGTGGGGGATAGAGTGGGGACAGAGATCCTCAAGCCAGTATTGTAAATATTGTATATAAGACTGTAAATGTGACAGGTGATTATTTTATTTACATAGTTTGATTATGTCTCTTTTCATTATCATTCTGTTTGTTTATATTTAGAGAGAGATTTTATTTATGTTTTATGTAATTTTTTTCATTTATTTATTTTTATTCTTATGTTATTTTATTTTAGTATGAATGTAATCAGTTATCACTATTACTTATTGTCCAACAATGTTGTGGTAGATTGTAATATTTATCATTAAATAAAATAAAAATATTAAAATATTAATTATTAGTTGTTAACCATCGTTAGTTTAATCTAGGAGTTTTATCCATAATGAAGTCTAAATTTTGTTCAAACACCGATGGATAGATCAAACATTTCATTCGGGATATTGTCACTTGTACTCCTGACTTCTCACCCCTTCATATCTTCTATTGCTTTTCTCAATTGTTAAGCCTAAGTGTTTTATTTTTTTTACAAATATGGGTAAATATACTCAAGCATGATTTTAAATTAAACAAAATGATAAAGAAATTTGTATAAATTTATACAGCATATGATTGCGAAATACTTTAGATTAAAAAATACTATTACTAACATTGTCAAATCGATTAATAAGATTTTTTGGAATAGTCCGCTTTATATATTTACCTAAATATTTTTAATTTTTAGAGTATAAAATATGAACCAAATGATATATGAAATGAGGGATTGAAACGTTCATAATTTTCTTATCATGAGTTTTCTAGAAATGAGAAATATTTCTGGGATCAGAGCTAAAAGCCTACTACCCAAGTAACATATTTTTTTTCTCTCTTATTCAGAGTTGGAATTGGATTGAAATAAGCCAGACGAGGGTTGGTTTTTTTTCCCTTCTATTCCAGAGGAAATCCTTTTCGTGAATAATTTTACCCTTATATGATAAAATCCTTGATTCATGAGACTTATAAGGGGGTCCATTTGGAGCCATGATCACCATCTTTATCTCTCTGACAGACTAAGTTCACTAACGGATACAGAGGAACATTATCCTTAACGGGTAGAGAGGATATAGAGGGGAAGAGCCCGTGATATATGTTATTCAGAATTAGGATGAGCCCTGTGTTAACAGCACATTTTGCCGCCCTCATACCATCAAAGGAGGTGACTGTAAGGGGAGAAAAAAATGTCTTGTTACCAAGAGGGAGGCAGTCGCAATCCCTTTCAGTGCCTAAACATCTCCTCTCTTCTAATTAAGCTACACTTTCATAAGGAAATTTCCTTCTTCATGGCTCTTGTAACTTCACTGAGAATCCTCCGTCTGTCGTTTCTATTTCGCTAAGGAGGAGAAAAAAGATGTCGCTACAAGAGATGAAAAGACCTCCTAGTAAAATCCAGACATAACATTAACTGCCTAATTTATAAGAGTAAAATGTTATAAATGGCCACTGATGTTAATTAATAAATAAGAATAAGAATGAAATAATTGCAATTCCAGTATTTTCATTATTTGGATTTCATTTTCGAATCTTATACAAATTGAGTTCATATATAATTAGATAATTAATTATTATCATAAGTACACTTTATTCCAAAATTAAATATTAATATCGTTGTATTTAAAAATCTTTTTTTAAAATTATATCTTATCTTATATTGATTATATTTTAACAAAGGAGAGGGAAACCATTATATCTTTGATAATTTCTTTATGATATGTTTTACATTATGTAATCGGACTGGAATAGTATGCTGTTTATTATAGCGATTCAATATATTTGGGCAGGATTGCTGATTATATAAAGCAATTTTATCAAGATTGAAAGGGTGAGATATAAATAAAATATTGGACTAAATTTAAATTTTTCATAAAAAAATTAAAATACTGGAAAACTTTTTTTTATGCTAGATAAATATATTTATAGAATACTGGTGTGAATACATACACAGAATCCTTTCTAGCGAAAAGAAATCTGCTTACCTATACGAACAGACCCTGATGTGGTAAAGAGGATTTGTTTCCTACGAGTTGGAAAAAGGTTGAAAAGGTGACTTCTAGGTTGCAGATGTGGAAATATAATATGTAATAAATAGTTTATAAATTTATCTTTGAATATATACATATTTATGTATATACATAATATATACATATTTCTAAATTTAAATTGATTAATATAAAAAAAACTATAAGATTAGCGAGCATTACTTCTCCAACCAAAATAAAACCGGAATTTAATTTTGCTCTTGAAGATTTTAATAATATTATTTTATGTGGTATTAAGATAAAGAATAGGAAGGTGTTTCATTACCTCTTATTTTTTAGACAATAGCAACTTTCTTTCCTTTTTTTATTTGAATGATTAATGTCCGGAGGTAATTTTTTTTTCTAAAATCTCTTGAGAAGGATGAATAAAGAAGGATACCCACGAGACAAGCTAAAAAATAAATCCTTCAGATATAGAGAGCGAAAGATGAGAGAGTTCTATCAAAATTAAACAAGATACGCAATATTTCCTGCATAGGATGTATGCAATGGGCTATTCATCTGCTTGATATCCTTGTGGAATTTATCTATTCAGTCAGCATTAATCTACCATGCATCAATAATTCAATTTCTGGATCCATTTTAGGGGTTTAGCTTGTTCAGAGTTAATCCAACATAATGAAAATCTGTCATTATTTATTTCAGTACAGCGTTAAGACTAAATTAGTTATGGTTTAACTGTATTTACAATGAAAAAATTGCTTTGGATAGTATTGTATAATATCTTATTTTATTTATTTTTATATAAATTTAATAATAATTAATAGGTATGAACAAAGATCTGAAGGAAAAAGAAAAATATTATCACAGATAAGCTAAATTAAATATAAGGCAAGTAAGTAATATTTGAATTATTAATTAACTAAAAAATGGAGGTTATTTTATCACTTATATATTTTTAGCTCTCATTTCGTCCTTAGAAATGTTTCGATTTGTTCATCTCATATGCATCACTTCAACTATTTATGTATAAAAAGTTAGTTTTTTATTCGGATAGAAATCTTTTGCAGTATATGAAATACTGAGCGGATTCTGAATCTGAACTATTGTGCGTATATTTTGGGTGGCCGTAAAGAAGTAGTTCTTTTTTTTTTCGGCCAAGACTCCCATTGGAGTCCTATACTGCCTAACCATGGTTGGGGGTCAAAGTTTTTCATTTTGTGGGACCGCCACTCAATGAAAAAAGGTCAATGCTCCAGGCCGGATTCAAACCGGCACCACCAATAGGCATCAAATTGGTAAGACTGTGTCTTAACCACTGAGCTACGGGTGGCCTCCGAGAAGTAGTTTCATATAAAAAATATTTTATATACACAATTCCTAACAGTATGCATGTAAATCTATACATATTACATAATGGTCTTATACATAAAACAACATTTATAGACTCACGTTCATATTCTCATTACTTTCAGGTTCCATTAATAAAAATAATGAAGGCCTAACGAACCCCAAGGTTCGATGTCGATAGCACTAAACGCTCTCTGCACACATCCTTCCAGTAATGACCCTCCAAACCCAATTCTACTAAATCAGTTTTAACGCAATCCTCCCATCTAAGCTTTGGACAACCCCTCGGACGTTTATCCGTTGTTTCAGTGTTTATTAACATTTCAGGGACCCGTTCGTTACCAAGCCTTACAACCTTACACGCCCATCTTATACGCCGCAATGCTATAACTTCAATTATATTTACCGGATGTATGTCCCTTAATTCAGCGTTATGTAATCTTATCAATTCTCCTGTTAATTCAACCATTTTCGGTCCGAATATTTTGCGAAATACTTTATTTTCTGAAACCTTTAGACGCTGTTCATCCCTTTGTGTAAGAGGTCAAGTCTCGCATCCAAAAAAAAACAGTGGGAAGGATAATAGTTTTGTAAATTCTAATTTTTAAATTTTTCGATAGAAGATGCGGGCTAAGCAGTTTCGAAACTGAAAAATAAAAAGCATTTTCCGCCTTCAACCTAGCTTTTATTTCCTCATCAATTTCGTTTTTAGTTACCGCAGAACCTATTTATCTGTTCAAACATATTTTCTTCTATATTTATATCACCGAATAAATTCTACTCCTAACCATGTACTTTGTTTTACCTGTATTTATTTCAAGACATAGTTCCTTACTGAGGTTTTTTAACGTGGTTTATTAACGAGGTTTTTTAACGTTTTGTATTTAGTTCTATAGTTTCTTTGTCCTCACCCAATAATACCAATACTAGTTTGTCAGGTTCCATTATATTCGTAATTTTCTTTGGCTAAAAGATATATTCTGCCTGTTACTAATAGACATATTTTTACTTTATGACTTATGACCTTATCTTCTCCTAGATATTGGAATAACTATCGACAGATATACTATTTCCGACCAGATTTAAACAACCTTCAATTTTTCTTGCAGTCCTTCATTAACGTAACCATTTCCATTAAAAACTCCGTACATACCTACAAAAAAAAAATTCTAATTTGGATTCAAGGGAACTCTAAGTATAGACTAACGAAATAAGTAAGGCAGACACGGCCAACTACTAGATTTGAACTGGAAAGGAAAAAGTAGATGAGAATGTGAAAATTCACCTCTTTAAGTCTGGATTTACTCCTAATGGTGCTAAAAGCGCATGTTAACGGGAATGAGAACAAGAATGGATTGCACCCGCAAAAGGAGGATCAGGAAAGAACTAGGGATCCTCTCGATGAAGGAGTTACAAGATATCATCAACTCATGTGGTTCGGCAATGTCGGTAGGATGGTGGATTCACCTAGAGTTCAGTGGCTCAGTGGACTATGGACTACTTCCTTGACAGTAAAAGTCCTCGAGGCCGTCCAAGAGGTCATTACCGATTATGTTAACTAAACCATGAACATGGTAAGAAACCATAAGCAATGGTAGTTTTATCACTCCCTATGAGCTTATGAGGCACAACAGAGAGGCGCAAAAGAAGGATATTCGGTTTCTACTCAATGTTTCGGAATGTGAACATTTTGTGAACCTTACAAAAATAATTATTCAATTATTGGTATCTAACATATTTTGGTTTTTAAATAGAATTACTAGCTCTTTTGAAATCTAGATAGAGTTGTTGCAATCTCTAGCCAAAAAAATATATTTATTTTTAGCAATATTATTTTTTTTAGACATTTTAAAGTTGTCATAGAAATTTTCTAGTTTAATCAATGCCCTAGGAATTTCAGTTTGGTCATTTACACGAGTTTACCGAATTTCGATTTTCGGATTCTCTTCATCTTTAAGCGTAAAACCTCAAAATTCAAATCAAGAGTGAATGATCTCTTACACTAATGTGTGATATCCTTTCACTATCAGTAGTAAATTATTAACTAGTATGCGAAATATTAACAATTACACTTTCTTAGTTTATAGTAGTATCATGTAAAATATTAACAAATTAAACTTCACCTCAATACATTTTAACATTTTAACTAACGTAGGGACTATTTTATTTAATAAAATAGGTTAACAGGCACGCCGTAAAGGAGGAGCAAAATCCCTTGAGCACTGTCTTTTAGGAGACTAGGTAATATTCCTGAAGCCAGGGCCCAATTGGAGTACTCATTTTAGTAGGAGGTTTGAATTTTAATAATGAAATTAAATTTTAAGTAAAAAGAGCTATTTAGTCTACTAATTCAAGGCCGCTCTTTTCAGTAATAGAGGCCAATTTAATAATTGAAAAATTAATTATTTTCTAACAAAAATACCTACTATTTTCTGTAAGATTATTAGACAGTCTTTACCTAGACTACACAACAGTTAAAGTAAATATCCTTTGCAATTAAATATTGAACTTCTTTAGCAGTGTATTGTTCGGAGGCAATTATGCAGATTTTATAATATTTTTTTAACAATATATTGAACAATTGCTGGTACTCGTCACCGGAATTTTTGAAGTAAACGTCTATATTTTCCAAGTATTTCATCTGTTTTGTTTATACTTTTGTCTACCTTCCGTTAACCTACTGATGTTATTTCCGCTTGTTTATCTTCCTGTTTTATCTCCCCACCTATACTCAAATCAGTTTTTCTCTAGCCTCCTCGCAATGGTGAGACTGAGCATCTCTCACCTGTACACTCCTAACGATTTCATCGTCATTTGAACATTTTGCCTACCTGGACACCAGTACTTTGAAGAGAAAAATGCTTTTCATTGTTTGAACCATTCTTTGTAACTTATTTATAGTCAATATTGTTTTGTACTTTGTAAATTATTGAGACAATTTGAGAAGCTTTTTAATATTCCAATAAACAGATTTGGTCATTTACCACGAAGAACAGCAGTAACCGGCATATAATTAAAAATAAAGTCTTTAGTTTGATTATTTAAATGTCTGTTAAGATTATTACAAAACCGTTTGCGAATGGTATCAATGTGTTCGTTATCTGTTTGTTGGGTATGGTTAGTGATCCGCGAAAGTAATTTTTTACGATTTTTAAATGTCTTTCTTAACATTTTATGTCACTGAAAAATATTTGTAAGCCTTTCTCAGATATTTAGTAAAATTATTCTCTCGTGGAAGTAGCTCCACCATTCACTGCCTAGATTAGTGAAAATGAGGATCCTTACAGTGTCTCGATGAAATTTAACTACATTATCACTTTCAACATTAAGGAATGCATTGCTAATGACACAAACACTATTTATAAACGCCTCTTACTAAGTAAACTTCTTGTTATTGGTAGAATAAAATAAATGTCATGACTGATCCTTAAACAACAGAAATTGAGTTATAATCAGATCGAGTGAAAATCAAAACTCCTAAGAACAAAAGAGGGCAGCTCATAAACAAGAGCCAGGATCCAGCAGGAAGCAAATGCGGGATAAATGAATGTTTTAAGTAATGCTACCGAACTTTATTAATACTTCGCCTCTTGAATATTAAGTTCCCGTTCAAATTCGTTAGAAGAGGGTATAAGGTTGTTATTTCAGACAACATGATTTGTTTGAACATAAAGACGCTCTCTATTCCCTTTTATAAGCTACGCTAAATTACCATTTAAGTTCTTCCAGTGAATCTTAATAAGAAGCAGCTCTCTTATTTTCATATCGTATCTCTGGAAAGTTAGCCGTTCTGATGGCAGCCGATTTCGAGGAACTCTGAGTTATAATTTATATCTGCAGATACCATGGTTGGATCTAGCACTAGTAAGAAATGGAATGCTTAAAAAAAAATTAATAACTGATTCAAAAGCGACTTATCAACAAACGAAGAACTTTTTTGTTAAGAATAAAGGGTAGTTAAAATGTTTTGGTTGAACCATTTTTCAAGATGTTTCAATATATAATAATGCCAGAAAAAATAAAAAATCATGGAACGGTTAAACTCAGTTAAAATTGTTAGTTGAGTGAGATAAGTATGCAATTTTTAAAAATCTAAAACTACCTTGATCAGATAACTCACACGAGTGCCAAAACGAAAAAAAGATGCATTGTCGCCAAGTACATATTTTTTTTTTTTTTAGAAAAAAATATTGTAAATTATAGCCGTGATCCACATTTCATTATTGCGTGTCAGTGACACCAATGAAAAAAAAATATTTATGTATAATCTCTTAGAGTAATTTAGATTCTTTTTTAAAAGCAAAAAAGAGATAAAAATATTTTTACTAGGGAGCATATAGGTGTTAAAAGCTTAGGACCTATAAACCTCAGCTTTAAACAAAATAGTGGCCTATTTTACTATGACACCTAGGCGTATTAGATTAAAGATTAATTTGAAGCTTAATTAAATCCTTACAATCTAAAATCCTTTACAAATAAACATAATGTCTTTAATGTTACATATATATCCTATAATATATAACATTAAGGTAATTATGTTTATTTGTCACAGAACAAAGAGCATCTAAAGAACTTATAGGGATTTCGGATTTTAAGGATTTCAATAAGCTTGAAATAATTGTTCAATGTAATAGCTTTATTTTCTTATAAAGCTAAGATAAGGGTCTTAAACCTTTAACCTATATGGCCCCTAGCAAAAATATTTTAGTCTCTTTTTTGATTCTGACTATATTGAGTTTAAATTATACAAAAACATGATTTGCACATATACAGTTTTTTTAATGGTTTTGGCATGGGTGTCAATAACAGGTTACACAAGACAATAGGAACAGACACGCAATAATGAAATGTGGATCATGACTATAATCTATTTAGTGACTATTCATTGGAAATAAAATTTGAATTTAGTTATTGTTATTTACTTATCTTTTTCGTTCCGTAATCAGTGTTAAGCAAAATGTAAATTTTGCAAGATACTGAAACCTCAGAACTTCAACAAAAAAAATAATTATAAGGAGTGCAATTTAGGCAACAAACCGATTAAAGGCCGTTCGTAGCTCAGCTGGATAGGTGCAGGTCTATCAATCTGAGATCTACGGGCGGCGCCGGTTCGATTCCGGCCTGGGACGTCGACTTTTCTCATCGGGTGACGGTCCCACAAAATGGAAAAATTGACCCCTACCATGGTTAAGCAGTATTGGACTTCAATGTGAATCTTGGGCCGGAAAAAAAAGCGATTACTATTTATTCTACGATGTATCGATAATTTAAATAAAGGTATCTATATGCACTGGAATAGTTAACATGACTATTTATTTTGTATATGCATTCAAAGTAGTGTCATATTTAGGTTCCATTAGGCGCTATTTCCTAGGAGGATTGAGCTATTCCTACTTCTGTAACGATTGTAATTTACTTTGAACTCCAGCTTAATCCAATGTTCTTAGAGGATCGAGATACGTAACATCACTTCTTCACGGAATTAAATGCGCAACCAATGTAATAACTACAGTATAAGGTAGTGCGCTGGCATACACTAACTCCACTTGAGCAAAGTAAGCGATCTTAGAGGAACTGGAGTGGACCACTCCTGGAGGCTATAATGACTACCTGAAGAGGACACAATTCTCTGGAAGGGCTATAAGATAAGGCGGCCGAATAAGGCTGCGAAATAAATTCCTGGTTCCATTAGGCCCGGAGCTAGTTAGCGAGATAGTATCTTCTGCTTAGTGGCCTCCTTAAGCTCCAATAGTAAGCCACTACTAATTGTATGTTCCTCCCATCTTAATTATGGTGTCTGCTTTCTCAGGCAGCCAGATTTTTTTGTAATGCATTTCCGCCTCAGAGGTCTTCCTTTAGACCACAGGGTGCAATTTATAGGCCGTAATTGCTAGATTAAACTCTTCTTATCTCCACTAGTGCCGTTTTAATTTCGATTCACAGGTTATTACTTCATTTAAGCACTAACAAAACCCAAAAAGAGGATCTTAATTATTTTACTTGAATAGTTAAAATTGAAGAATCGATTTCCATGCATTAATTAATTCAAAATATAAGTTTCATATTCAGCCCTTGTTCATTGGACTGTCATAAGGACATATTCATAAACATCAATAAATTAATGGTTGTCGGATAGTTTTCTAATACAAAGTTTTTATATTTTACAAAAATCTTTTAGGTTTTTGATAGGCCTATCAATTTCTCTAAAAAAAAAAGTAACATATGGTAAGATCGTAACAAAAAGTGAGATCGTTCTGCAGAATTTTCATTAGGGCTTATTTGTTAACTTTGTATATGTTTAACTAATTAATTAACTTGTATTATGCATCAACTTAGTATTTATTAAATTATTTTAAGTATCAGTTATTATAAAAATATCCATTTAGCCTCAAAATGTTTATTTTTTTATTGCTCCACTCCTACGTTTCGGCCATTGCGGCCATTCTCAAGGATAACTGTTGATTAACAATTTCAATTAAACTCTAAACATTAAAATTTACTTGCAAAAACATTCTGCATATAAATTATCCGACCTTGTTTTAAAAAGCTGCAGACTGCCTTGGTCAAATTTTGCTTTAGTTTATGAACCTATAAACCACAATTAAATTATGGTAAAAACATTCAATTATGTTTTATCATATGATAAAACATAATTGAATTTAAATAATTTAAAACAATACAATATGTATTGTATTAAATTATTTATTATCTATAATCGGCATGTAAACTTCCACTTCCACCCTCCTTTGTAGCCTTACTTATCTGACTTTTTAAACAGACAATTATAGCGTGTAGGTTGGTCGATGTACAACAAATCACAATCTCACAAGAGGAGATAACACTAAAAAAAGGCAATCCTTCCCTGCCGGACCCACCCCGCTAAGACCCCTGGGGAGGGACGGTCCTATATCACTTCTAATATATTTGCTTAAAACGGGAAGAGGAGACTTTAAGATAGTTAAATCGAGCAATATTTAAAAAGCGCCTAAAATTGAAAAACGGCATGAATTTCTGATACAAATGAATCAAATGGTCTTCTTTAACTAATTTATTTGTTCTAATATTACTTAATGTATACCTAATAATATAACCTTAGCACTTGAAAATGTATAATGTAGTATTGATAAGGTTATAATGGACCGTATAAATTGAATAAAGTTAGAAAAATTAAATTAGTAGGTTTAGAAATTGGTTCATAGACTACAATATCATTTGGCAATAGGAAGATAACCTGCAAATTTTTAATAACATTGTAGCTTTGATATTTAAAATAAGCTAAGATAATTTATAGTGGAGAATGTTTTAGGAATTAATTTTTATTGTATGGAGTGTAATTGAAAATGTCCATCAATAGTTATCTTTGAGAATGGCCGGAATGGCCGAAACATAGGAGTGGCGTAAAAAGAAAATAAACATATTTAACTAATGTATATGGATATTTTCATTATAATTGATAAACAAACAAGTATCAAACGAGAGTTGAAATTATATATAATTTTATTTATTTTTTGCTACAACCTACATTAATTCAACTGCATCTTCCATCACTTATCACCCTTGTGACGCTTTTCCTGTTGTATTTATTAGTAAAATAATTAAAATAATTGTCACAAATATGTTATTGATGAATGAAAGATAAAATAATAATAATAATATTTATAGAATTAATAAAATAAATTACGGGCTTAGATTCCGAAAAAAATATAAAATAACACGAAATTGATAACACTGAGTGAATGTTATTTCGATCCAGTGAGCCTCAATCAAAGTTATTCCCTAATATTTAAGCCTTAACCGATACCATTGACCTGAACAATGCTGAAGATTCGAAATCATTCACCGCTGATTAAAAATTGAAGAAAAGAGTAATTTCTTGCATAATTTCTTATTTATATTATCGTTCAAATTTCTCAAGCTTTAGGGCTGATATCGGAAAAGCGTAAGTTTCATAAGTATACCTTACTCAACGATACCTTGTCCGCGGTAAAATTGAATAAGGTTGACGAAACGAGCCAGGGTCAACCAAGTTATGGTTCAATACGATATCTTAATTATAATATTTTAGCAATATGTTAAATACGAATATTTATATCTTAAAATTATTTTTTTTGGTAAAAAAAATATGTAGGAATAAAGACATTTTGGTATAATAGAGAACTTAAGCGTTAGTGTCAGTATAACTGAGAATTTCATACCTTTTTTTAACTTAATAATTTCAGTCACTCATCTTAATGAATATTGTAAAAGATATAAATAAAGTTGTAATATATGATTTGAGAAAATAGTTCCCACAGTAATCAATCACGCTGTTTATTTTAATATATCTTAAAGTCTAAACTAATAGAATTTGAAATAAAATCAATGATAAAAGTGGTTTTATGTGTTATTTCGATGAAAATAAATAAAATAGTTTTGCTGACACGTTAAAGTAACAATTTTTAGTTTTAAAAAAATTCACGAATGATAACATTGCAGTCGATACTCTACGGTGCGAAAGGAAATCTTCCCTGGGCTCCGACCGTTACCCCCGTTTCATAAAATGAATTAGCTGTAACAATTAATCCTTTTTTCATTACCGTCCATCGGATTTTTTGCGTGTGAAGTGGAAGTGGGATATTAGATTATTTCGTTTGATATTCGAATCAGAATCTGTGAATAGGGTTTAAAGGGAAGTTGCTCAGTGAATACTTCATCGGGAGTGACAAAGGCTAATTGCCTTTGTTGAGGGAAATTGTGAAGACTCATTGTAGGATCGGGAGTTTTATAAGCTTAAAATTGAGAGTGGCTGCGTTAGTGGAGCATTTGAGTCGGGATTGGGAGAGTCCAATTGGATTTGCCTCCCGAGGGGCGATCATTTATGCAAAGCTGTCCCGAGGAACTGCGACAATGGCACTCTGGAGGACGGGTTCTGTTTCGCTATATGCGCTCTCTTAAAAGCCTACTCTCTAAAGAGGCTAACTGCATTACCTGGGGTTTGGCCTTGTTGAATCTCAAGTGTTGTCATCACTCAAATTAGATTCTCCCCCCTTCAAAGTCGAATCAAAAGGAATCCTTATCTTAGCAGACGGAGGAGAGCGAGTTCCAACATCTCCTAAGATTGGGTTCAAATAAAGTTTCATTAACATTTGATATATACCTAGTGCCTTTCCTAATCAAATATAAATATTTTTAATTTAATATAATTGGTATAGTGTTTCATATAGCTCATATTTCATAATAATATCATTAAATGTGTTGGAATTATTATTAAATGCTTTGGAATGCTATTGCAAAAACGAACACAATAAATAACAACTATAGTGTAACAAACTAACTTTACCATAATATACTAACTTTCTTAAAGATTGTTTTTTTTTTTTGTGTAGTGGCGCAAAACATCATTGGTCATCAACGCCATTTATACCTTATTTAATTTTGCTTATATTTGCTTAACTTTATATATTTATTTTTTAATTTGATTATTATTTTATTTTTTTCCCCTTCAATGTTATATTTTGTCAGTAAACCTTTTGATTTTAAAACTTGTAACACTAATTCTATTGTTTTATCATCGTCTTCGAGAGTTTTTGAAATATCTGGGTTTAATTTTAAGTTATTGAGGTGTGATGTAAAATATGGGCATTCTTTGAAAATATGGCTAATTTTCAAATTATTGTTGCAATACTGGCAGTTCGGAGGCGTTTCTTTTAAGATGAGATAGGAGTGGGTGAGCCTCGTGTAATCTATTCTCAGCCTGCTCAGTACGACCTCCTCTCTACGGCATTTACGGCTGAAGGTATCCCAGGTCTTGACGCCCTTTTTAATAATTTTCAGTTTACTCCTTGGGCTTTCATTCCACCATGCTATATATCTTTGCTTTCTTTTCTTCAAGGGGTTTGCTCATTTCTGAAGGAGTCAAAATTGCTTTACCCCGTCCCGGAAGCACGAGTGCTTCTCTGGCAGCTTGATCAGCAAGTTCATTCTCTGCGATTTCCACATCACTTGGAACCCATATAAATGTAACTGACATACCCATATTGTGTAGAGTGTTTAAGTAAAAATGGATGCAGGAAATATTCGGATGCTCAGGATACATACAATCTAAACCTTTTAACGATCTTAATGAGTGTGTAATTATTGTTATATTGTTGTAGTACAAACAGAATTCAAAGACAGAACAATCATAAATATTGTGGTTTGTCACCACAAGCCATTCGTAAACTTTTTGGGGGTTTTCACTCACAAGTAACAAATTTGGTTTCATGTCTGTCTGCAGTCAAATTTGTGTTTGGGAATAGTTAATTGAAGCGAAAATATGCTTTTGATGATATTTTTAGGAATTGTATGAATTAATTTTATAAAATATATTTGCAAAATATCTCCCAGACGATAGCATAATTTCCTACAAACACAAATTTAATGAAAATTCTAAATGTAGAAATGTGTACATTATACCCCTCTATAAAAGTATTTAGAGTAAATTTACATAAGAAAAACTCAACAAAAAAATTCAAGAGAAGAAGATAATTGTGTATTGAGTTATTCATGAAGTTTGGGTGAAACAGTCCAGCACATGTGAGTTTCCCACCGACCCAAGTTCCTCCGTCTCAAGGATCAATCCTGATCCCATACCGTTCGCTTCGCCTGCTCCTAATTGCTGTCCATATGTTTAATGGATTAGTTATCAATCATAGTCGAGGAGGACAAGATAATATTAACATTATCATTAAATACAATTCTATGTATACACAATCCTTTTATAATATTTACATTTTCCTTACTATTGTATTTGTGTATCAACTGTTTATAGGATTTACAAAAATATAGTTCATACCAAAATAATTATTTGAGGAACTCCCGGTCATAATGCATGTATTTCATTACGGACAAAATTCATTTTTATCCAAACGAATAAAACATATTCAATGTATAGAATATATTTTGTAGTTAACATCAAACTTCAAAGCTGTCTAAATCATTAAAATGAATCACTATAATCAGAAAAAAATTCAAAATTAGGTTTTCTGGCTAAAAATAATCCGCGATTCTAATTCAGTAATAATATATATATTAATTTTTTATTAGTAATTAGGATGTACTAAGTATGAATCAATTTAATTTGTTTAAAAATGAATGTTTGCCACTTTTTTACTTAACCCTAGCTGTATGAAGTATGCCCTCAACTTAAATTGCCGGAACACACTTCATTTTTGGTTTGCTGGTTGGTTAAAGTGGACTGTATAAA
>NW_027115007.1:836798-837762 GCF_000696795.3 Halyomorpha halys
TATTGAGATTATTCTGTAACCATTAATGTAAGTGTTTAAGATAATATAATATTGAGGTTTTGTTTATTCTTCATCTCTCTTATTTCTCCTTATTTTTAAAAAAAAAAGACTATAGCCCCTACAGTATCAATTTCGGAAATACCTTTTATGTGACGTTTTAAACCTCGCATCCGCCTCTCCAAGACAGCGGCGCGAGAAATGCTCTGTTTTGAAGTCATGATTTCAATTGCGAAGGCGAAGAGTCCCCAGAGCAGAGAAAGAGAGAGAGAGATAGAAAGGGGAAAAGAATTAAGAAACGAAAGGTCGAACTGAAGGAATAAAATACCAAGAAAGTTGATAGCTAACTAATAAAAGAGAGCAATATACACATTATGCCAATGGATAGAACTGAATAGCCGAATAATTGAACAGAAGTATTGATGAAACGTCAGCAAAAAGAACAAGGTTGAGTGACGTCATCGAACGAAGAAGGTGATGTTCAAGTTGTCGCATCTAGAAGACCAAGATGGTTCTACCTCTTTGTAATGGCGAAGTGCGCTGTGGCTTACCCAATGGCTTGATCAGTTACCTTACAATATGATAGAAGCTGTTTTGTCTCTAATGGATATTCTCTCAATCGTGACGATTTTAGAAGGAATGTGATGAATTAATGTGTATATTGCTGTACTATGCTGTGAATAAGAAATGAAACAAAATATATATGATGAAAGTGAATCAAGATATTAG
Organism: Halyomorpha halys; assembly: GCF_000696795.3. NCBI lineage: Eukaryota > Metazoa > Arthropoda > Insecta > Hemiptera > Pentatomidae > Halyomorpha > Halyomorpha halys. Next base: position 837,525 of record NW_027115007.1, read on the forward strand.
GTACACAATTGCTTGTAACTTGTCTAACTTAAAGGCTTTATTTTAATTAACAACTTGTTAATTAAACTTATAAATGATTGCTATGAAACTAATGAAATAAAATTATGAGAAATAAAGTGAGTGTTTTTATTAAGTTTATCCTTTATCACTGTGAGGTTAGGTTATGTGATATGAACAAAATTAATTTGAATATACTTGAAATTGAATTAAATAACCTAAGACAAATTAATTAAACTTA